>NC_059297.1:16375676-16415676 GCF_017591435.1 Portunus trituberculatus
ATATATATATATATATATATATATATATATATATATATATATATATATATATATATATATATATATATATATATATATATATATATATATATATATATATATATATATATATATATATATATATATATATATATATATATATATATATATATACACACACACACACACACACACACACACACACACACACACACACACACACACACACACACACACACACACACATATATATATATATATATATATATATATATATATATATATATATATATATATATATATATATATATATATATATATATATATATATATATGCATCACATTTCACGGTAATTCTTTACATCTCAACATGTAGATGAGTTTTTCCATCCCATTGTTACTTGGTAATGTTCTTTTTCATTCCTGCTTCATGTTTCAGGGTACCTGTCACTAATTTCAGGTCTCTCCAGTTCAAATGGAACAAGTCATTTCGTACACTAAACATTAACAGAATTGAGCTATGTCTGTTCATTAACGCTCCATGCTGAGTTCATTATTGACGACACGCCTTTCTAATCCCGTGATCTATGAAGCCGCCTATCTCACTGCCTACTATATTCCAGTTAATCCTGTCCAGGTGTTTATTTAATTCGTAGTAATCCCTCTACTGAAATCGGCTTCTCTCAACTGGGTTTCATCAAAGCTCAAACAACTCATTTCCCTGTGGTCGTTGCTTCTCAGTTGTTCTCGAGCTGAACCTGTATGCCAGCCATTTAATCAATGTACAAGATGAAAAAAATTGTGACTTATCTTCGTAGCATTGCATGATCAGTGTACAAGTTGTTGGCTTTACTCATGTCATGTTCGTCGGCTATTGGAAAGTTATGACTTTGAATTTTATAGCTTTAATATCAACATCGACACTTGAAGGAAGAGTTAGACATTATGTAACATTTTCTTCTCAAAAGAACTTGCAGTATTTGTTCTTTGTAGTTAATCTTTTTATCATCAAATTTTAAAATTATCATACTGTAAGGTTTCAATCAATTAATTACAATAAGGTATATTCAGTAGTTCTCACGCAGTACCATACTGCAACACTTCTTTAAAATCCACCACCACCGTTCCCCTCCTTTACTCTAAACTTTTCCCATACACAAAATTCTACCCTCTACTTTTTTCTACCAAGCCAAGTTTTAGGTTTCTAATAAGCAGAGTGCAATTACTGTTTTTCTTCTATACTTTCGTCGATACAAAGTCGATTATCTTCTTTAGTGTGCCGTCCTCCTTTGAAGGATATGAAGGATTCAGGATCTTTTATTTCGTTTTTTCTTATTAATATTTCATTACAGAATGTAGTTAAACAATAAAGGCAAAATCCACTATATACGCTATCATCATAATCATCCAACGTGATTTCACTGCAGAATAAAGGTCCCGTGTAGTGGGAATAGAGAGGTTAAGCAATATATCACGCCAGGCTCCCATGGTGTGCAGTGGCGTGGTGAGGCCTGCGATGTGAAAGTAGACCACGATTTCTTAGAGAGATAGATGGCGGCACTACAGAAGGACTTTCAAGTATTCTTCTCCTCTTCATCACCTTTATTATTTTCAAAAGGATCTAGCTTTATTGTTAATCTATCAATTCTACTGATAGATTAACATTTTGTCTGCATTAGTAACAGGAGAATCAGTGTTGAAAACTCGGCTTATCATCTGCTATATCTGAAAATAGTCATGGAGAGAGAACAATGTATTTTTTTTTCTATATAGTGACAGGCTTATTTTGTAAGTTTCTTTTCTAGGAAAACAAAGTACTTCTACACTTCATTTCCCCTCCTCTTCTTAACTGTTCTCATTACAGCACCATCAGAAGGTAATGTTTTGAGAATGCTATAAAATGCCGTACATAGAAACCCTTATTTAAAACTATTATCATGTAATTTTCGTTCCTATGTACATACCAAGCATTCTGCTTCATTTGTAATAATCGCACTGTTGCTTGGACTTTTGAAGTTTTTGATAATTTTCTGTAAATATAAATGTGTTTAACTTGACCCAAATGAAAGCAGTCTCACTATGCTTCACATGTCACCTGTGTTATAACCTTTACTCAGGTAGTGATCTCAAACAGCTCCGCGGAACCATAATATATTTATTGGGAACCTAAGTAGAATATTTTTGAACTACTAATCAAATTGTTCGTTTCTCAGAAATCATGAAAAAATAAGATAATTACTTAGAATTAACTAACCTTTAATGACCTTTAGTACTGTACATCTTCGATCACAAAACACTCAAAAGTAAAATTTTTTTCTTACATCTTATGAATTATTATTATTTTTTTTTCACCAAGAACATGAATGTATCTCCGTTTTTATATTTAAAACATGAAATGATCAGAGTCAAATGTAGCCTGAAGATATTATCATAATCATGGAGTTATCATTAGTACACCTTAAAAACACTCCTCCCAAAAAATACCCCCACCCATATTTTCTTTTTTTCGCAATCCCATCTATTTACATTGTCCTTATTAAAAAAGTAATAAAAGTAGGTCATGGTGTTTTCCACATCCTCATCCTTGTCTACCTTTATCCTTTATCCACGCAACTCAGCCGTCCCTTGCATCGACTCTATTGGGAAGCAAGTCAGGCTCGAACCTTCTCTTGCTTGGCTTTCTCTCCCTCTCTACTTTGAAATCCTCTCTCGACCTCTTGTACCACACCCCGTATCCTCTCTCTCTCTCTCTCTCTCTCTCTCTCTCTCTCTCTCTCTCTCTCTCTCTCTCTCTCTCTCTCTCTCTCTCTCTCTCTCACCTCAGTGCCCCTTCATTTCCGTCTTGCATTACGCCTCAGCCACGCCCCCATCGGCACCTCAGCGCACCTCTCTCTCCCATTCGGTTCTCACTGCTTCCTCCCTCTCCCTTCTCCTCTATTCCTCAGTCTATCCTTTACCTAAAACACTATGCGACTCACTGCCCTTCGTATTCTCCCCCCCCCTACTCCGTACTCTTCCTCCTTCTCTTCTTCGTCCTCCTACTCGTCTTCCTCCTCCTCTTCCTCCTCCTCCTCCTCCTCCTCCTCCTCCTCCTGCTCCTTCTCCTCTTCGTTCTTCCTCCTATTCCTCCCTCCCCGACCCATCCCACACCTGCAGCGCCGCTTCTGCACGCCACTCCATTACCTCAATCCACAGTGGCTCCACTCAGCTCACTCTCTGGTCCACCATCAGCCCGCGGCACCACACGTAGTAGGCCACAGGGAGTAAGCAAGCAACACGCAACATCAAACGAAGCACTTTTTTTTCTCTCTAATTTCCATCAGGTTTTAATTTATACCTCAGATGTCTAGGAATAATACCCGTGCTGCTTAAGAAGAAATGATTTTTTATGCTAACACTATCGAACACCATTATCTTTGTCTCAGTTGGTTTAAACTTTAGAGGGTAAAGAACCATTTTTACGTAGAAGCTTTTGTACCGCCCTTGCCTTGTGGTGTGCTATAACAGGGAAGGCAAGAATGCACCGACACTAAGATGGTTCATGTCATAGCGAAGCCTGATGGCAAAATAACGATACTGTTGATATTTTAGCAGCAGCAGCAGTAGCAGCAGCAGTGGTAGTAGTAGTAGTAGTAGTAGTAGTAGTAGTAGTAGTAGTAGTAGCAGTGTAGGAGTAGTGGTGGTGGTATTCCGAATTCCGAAAGAGTGTGTGTGTAATATCAGGTTCATGTAGTTTTGTGTGATGGATGAGAGGTGTCTTTAGAGGGCATTGTTTCGGGATTCCTCTTAGCCACCGATTATATATCAAACGAGGTATTTCATGAACGGCTTCCTGTTGAAAATTGAAACACTAATTATGATTTATCTGATTAAGGTTCCTCTTAAGCTGTCAGCAGATGACGAACGAGGTTTGTGTAATAATTATTTCTTTCCTTAATTGCCTAAAACATGGATATCTTCAGTGGAGAAATATCTTCATTCATCGATAATTCATCTGTCCTCATTGCTTTAGGATGTATTGAACTGTATTTCGTTTTATTTCTTTATTATTCATCATTTTCATTTTAAGAAGCAGCAGATAAATAGCGTTTCCTTTTTGAAATTCTTGACAAAAAGTTAAGCTTATGAAGGCGGTATTATTTAGAGAATGATATGTGTTCAGTTAACTCGTAATATAAATACTTTTATTAAAACCAAAAATAGATGTGAGAAAAGTCAGAAATGCACAAAAGAAATGTACTAACAAGAAACGTTAAATTATTGATGTCAATGAATGCAAGCATTTGTGTCAACGATTAAGAAAAAGAAAGAGACGTTAAAAGTACTTTGAACGTTGATTTTCTAAGAGATATGAAGTAATACATATAAGTATAGAATCTTCGCTCGTACTTATATAACGAGTTTCTGTGTATGTTTGTGGCGTACAGACCACTGTGAACATAGTATATGGAAACTGAAAAATAAAGATATCACTATTGGAAAAGCCTCGTAAGCGATAGGGAAGTCCATTCTAAAATAATTCATAGAGAAAGAAAAGAACGTACGTAGGTAAAAGGCATGATACCAAAGTTTAAGACAGCATGAAAATAATCAAGATGTAAGAGTATAAAAAGACTGGACATATTATTTTGATTAAAAGAGCATCCAACGAAGAAACCAACAGGCACCAGAAAATCTGAATACTAAAATATAATGGAAGCAGTAAAGACAAGACAAGACAAGACAAGACCGGACGTGGAGGGCTGGGATTGAAAAGTTTGTTGGAACAATTTTGCAGAGATTTGCGCAGTGCCTAGAGTCATGCAGGAATTTGGTGGATGCCTTTGTTGAGCAGGGACGTTAAGGTGGTGTATGATAGTGATGGTGGTGATGATGATGATGATGATGATAACGATAAAATTAATTACTGTGAAACAATAATAAAGGAATATATATATATATATATATATATATATATATATATATATATATATATATATATATATATATATATATATATATATATATATATATATATATATATATATATATATATATATATAACTGTATTTGCTACTGCTGCTACCACTACTACTGTTGCTGCTGCTACTGCTACTGCTACTGTTTCTGCTGCTGCTGCTGCTACTACTACTACTACTACTACTACTACTACTACTACTACTACTACTCATTGCTGCACCACTACTATATTATTATCTGCTACTGCTGCTGCTACCACTACTGGGTTGCTACTACTACTACTGCTACTGCTACTGCTACTGCTACTGCTGCTACTGCTGCTGCTGCTGCTGCTGCTGCTGCTGCTGCTGCTGCTACTGCTACTACTACTACTGCACTGCTGCTGCTGCTGCTGCTGCTGCTGCTGCAACCACTGCTGCTGCTGCTACTACTACTGCTGCTGCTGCTGCTGCTGCTGCTGCTGCTACTGCTGCTGCTGCTGCTGCTACTGCTGCTGCTAATGCTGCTAACATCGCCACCACTGCTGTTACTACTGCCACAACAACCACCACCACTTCTATGTAGTAGCAAAGCAGCAACAACAACATTAACGAGAGGAATAACCTTGAGTAGCAACATGAACAGAAAAAAAGAACAGCCTTTCAGCGCGACCACAACCTGAGGCATCATTCCCAGCCGCGCTGCAATTCTTTGTGAAGAGAGAAAAAACGATGAATAGCCGCTGGGTGGTCGGCGTGAGGCATAGCTCGGATGACTTTCCAATGGCGGTCTTGTGGTGAGATGGGCTGCGTCTGTCACTGCCACGGCCACTCGTTAAACGCTCTATACTCGTTAACCGAACCTGACTGGAGTGGAGGGGCGGAGGTGAGTAAGAGCTGGTGATGTTAGAGAGGGAGGGAGGGAAAGATCGTGGGAGGGAAAGGGTGGGTTGTAAAGTTTCAAGGGTGTGGGAAGAAAGGAATGAGCCGCGGAGGGTGATTAAATTATCAGGAAGGGCTGATGTTGCTTCAGGACGTTTAGAATACAGACGAAATTGTGTTTTCTTTTATTTATTTCAAAATTTCTCATGGACTGAAGTCACTTGGCGATGTTTGTGGATCTTGTTTTAGTAGAGTTTTTTTTATTTGCTGTTGAAAATGTGTGTGTGTGTGTGTGTGTGTGTGTGTGTGTGTGTGTGTGTGTTTCACTGTATGATCTGCTGCAGTCTCTGACGAGACAGCCAGACGTTACCCTACGGAACGAGCTCAGAGCTCATTATTTCCGATCTTCGGATAGGCCTGAGACCAGGCACACACCACACACCGGGACAACAAGGTCACAACTCCTCGATTTACATCCCGTACCTACTCACTGCTAGGTGAACAGGGGCTACACGTGAAGGGAGACACACCCAAATATCTCCACCCGGCCGGGGAATCGAACCCCGGTCCTCTGGCTTGTGAAGCCAGCGATCTAACCACTGAGCTACCGGGCTGTGTGTGTGTGTGTGTGTGTGTGTGTGTGTGTGTGTGTGTGTGTGTGTGTGTATGTATGTGTGTGTGTTTAACAGTAGGTTAAACAGTTAAATAGCAAGTAAGTATTGTGTTCATGCAAAAAAAAAATAAATAAATAAAAAGCAAGATACCCCACATTTGCACGTACGTACAACACAATGAAAACGTCCCTATTGACACCCCTTGCCATAACACACACACACACACACACACACACACACACACACACACACACACACACACACACACACACACACACACACACACACACACACACACACACACACACACACACACACACACACACACACACACACACACACACACACACAGTAGTATAGACGCAGAGCCGAGCTGAGCCAAATCGCGGGATGCACTGCTGATGAGAGTTAGTGGACAGATCCGCTGGTGATGAATGGAAGGCGGCCAAGTCATCAAGTCCGGGGTCCGGTGTCTGAGTTCTGAACCCCGACGATGTTGCTACTGTGGCGTTAAAGAGGAAACTCGGGCCCATGATATTGGGTACCCGTTTTGCAAATGCGTTCGTTTTCCAAATAAGGTTAAAAAAATTGTAGTAAAAATAGATAAACAAATAGCCATATTAATTACAATAATCTTGTTTCAAATACTTTATTGGTATTGTGTGGAATGGAGAGAATCTTGTTTTATGTTAATTATGAAACAGCCTCATTTCCTGTCGAATTAAAAAAAAGAAACACTTTCACATCTATAAAACTTGTAGATATACTGGTCCTTGTAGATAAAGTGTGAAATGAGAAAGCTTTGATTTATAATCTGACCTGCATTGTCTTGGGAAGAACAGCGAGCAGTAACAACCAATCTCGCCGTTCTTGTAATAACATCAGGGTCTGGGATTCAGCGTCCTTAGAGGTTCAGAGGTGCTCAAATTACAATGGGCATCTTCCATTGCCTCGTAGTTCTGTCCAGGTTACACAGACTGAAGGAGAGATAACGCCAAATCTGTTGGCTGAGCCTCTTAATAAACAGTTATATATTCACCACGACCTCTAAGGACTGCCTTGACAGATTCTCCTCTGCCACTGCGTCTCGTGTATCGCTTTAATATTTTGTCGTTGAAATTAGGCTCATGACATGGCAGTTGGCCTTCATCTTGCACACGATAGCAGCATATACGAGGCCATGTTCTATCAATATTCTATAATGAATGAACCGGTACATCTGGGTAGTTTGTATATGTTGGAGATGAATATAACAGTTTTATTGTAGGCATATCAATACATATTAAAAGACATTGATTAGAATTTTGCAAAGGTCAAATTAAAGTCGAGTTGTGTGACGTGCAGGAAGTGCAAAAAGACAGGAAGGCTGTCCTGTTTTGGCGAACAATACGTCAGCTTCAGCCACGCCTTGGTAATGCTTGGAACAGTTTCACATTGCTACACTTTTCACAGCCACGGGGGACGTCAGCTTCTCGGATTTTCGGATCACACCTAGATTTGTAAATATTAAAAAAAAAAAAAAAACAGAACTTTTCTGTAGCTCCAAAATCATTCATTTATATATCTTTTTTTCACCTAATGAAGTCCTCGCAAATAAACTGTTGAAATATATTGCTGTAGATGTATTAACGTAATTTGCAGCAGATTTGTTACTTTTATAATGAATTAAAAATAATGACGGTTAATTTGAGTACTGTATATAGATGTATTTCTTTATTAATGTTTTTTTGGTCTTATTATTTCCACATATGTATGAGAAAAGGTGAATGAATGATTTGTTGAGGGAATGTTCCTTTGTGAGGAAGAAGAGAGAAGACCAGACACAAGGTGGTGCTGGAGCGCTGAGGAGCTGAGAAGTCACTGAGGAGAGGAGAGGTGAAGGTAGCATCGGGAAAACAAACAGACCGGGGAGGAGAAAGGACTGATGTTGTAAGAGAAAACGTTCTGCTGCCGAGCCATTTTTCATCTGATTAATTACGTTTGTGTGTCAGTCTCGAATATAAGAAAATATTATTGCACATTACGTTATGAAGAACGACGTGTATGTTTATCTACAGAACAAAATACTACTAAATTACTTTTTTGCGTGAGAATTAAATGGTTTTTTTCACATAAAGATAAGCTAACGTGTTTCCTTTACCTAGATTTAAAACGATACATTTATCCATGGTCTATTTTGTTTCCTATCTTTACTAGCTTGTTCTTGTGAATGCACACACACACACACACACACACACACACACACACACACACACACACACACACACACACACACACACACACACACACACACACACACACACACACACACACACACACACACACACACACACACACACACACACACACACATCTCACACACACTCTCTCTCTCTCTCTCTCTCTCTCTCTCTCTCTCTCTCTCTCTCTCTCTCTCTCTCTCTCTCTCTCTCTCTCTCTCTCTCTCTCTTTTCGTGAACTCATTTATCAATTTGTGCCAGAGGGTCATTCTGTATATCAGGGAGGTGCTTGAACCACTCAAAATTAGATTACAAACAAACAAGGCAACACCGTACTAGACAAGTAATTCTCATAAGTAAGTACGTGAACCGAAGAGACGAGGAAGTAGATGTGAAGGTTGTCTTGTATCTCCCTATTCTATATGTGACCGTGGCTTGGTAGTTAAACAAATATAAGACAGCGGTAAATAATGGTGGCCTTGCTGTCGAACATTAAACATCTGACCTTGTGCTTTTTTCTTTTGAATAATCGACATTTTAGTTTCATTGTGTTATGGAATATTGGAGTGAGGGAGAAGAGAAAAAAATATGCAGGAGTTAAAAGGAGGAAAAAATGGAATATGTCAGAGAGAGAGAGAGAGAGAGAGAGAGAGAGAGAGAGAGAGAGAGAGAGAGAGAGAGAAAGAAAAAAAGAGGGGATTCAATAGATGGAAAAGAAGAAAAAGAATTCTCGAGAGCGAAAACAAAAAAAAAGAACACATGAGAGAAAAGTAAAGAAAAAAGAATAACAGAGAGGAAAAAATAATACATGCGAAGGAAAAAATATACAGGAGAAAGGGAAAAAAAACGAGGGATATTGGAGAAAGGTTTAAAAGTCACCAAGTTTTGTTATGTAGGCATGAATATTTAATTACTTTTCAGTGAGGCTATTTTCAGTACCTCCAAGGGGCAATGCCATCACCTCGCCTTCCATTCTTCTCCTGTGGATTACCGATACGCCTTGAAATTTTCCTATAATTACGTTGTCACCGAAGACGGAGTGAGGTTCGGTGCGCAAGTCAGGCGTCCATACTACTTCCCTATCCTCGACTACAGTGCCACTTTACGATAGTTTGCCTGTAGTGAATGGAATACGTGATAAGATAAAACACGTGACGAAAATGTCTTACTTTTATTTCCTAACTTTTTTTTACTTTAGCCTTTTCTATAGTCTTCAAAAAATCAATTATTCAAATAGTCGGTATTGAAAGAATGTGAATATTTTTAGTCACCTCGTGTTTCCCATCATCGTCACTGCCACCGCCACTCTCCACACACCAATCATCTGTCTTTAGTCCTAACGAGAGCCATTGTGAAGATGACTGACTGATGTGACTCAAGCATTAAAGACCATCCTGAATCATGCGTTATTCTCGGCTCTCCTCCTTATGTACAAAGTCTGTTTGGCTTGAAATCTGAGTTTGTCCAGCACACTAACGAGATGCTACACACACACACACACACACACACACACACACACACACACACACACACACACACACACACACACACACACACACACCACTCCTGCGTAGATCGAGAGCATTTTCATCTGCAGCTCCACATATTTTGATACTAACCACAGTCAAGTTACTAAAATAAGTTCTTATATTACATGGTTATCGTCCCTCGTGAGCATAAGGATAGGGACCGGTGTGTGTGTGTGTGTGTGTGTGTGTGTGTGTGTGTTTAGGAGGCTTCAGGCTTACCGATAGATTGGCCTTTATACGCTCTGAGCTTTTTCCAGGAAAATAACAGCCTGAAGTCACGAGTCTGTCAGTTTATTTGTATCTGTCTGTCTTTTTTGTCTGTCTTTATGTTTGTCCGTGTCTCTCTCTGTGTCTATTACTCTCTCTCTCTCTCTCTCTCTCTCTCTCTCTCTCTCTCTCTCTCTCTCTCTCTCTCTCTCTCTCTCTCTCTCTCTCTCTCTCTCTCTCTCTCTCTCTCTCTCTCTCTCTCTCTCTCTCTCTCTCTCTCCACAGTCTCCTTAGCCGTCCTCCCCCTAAATATACTTCACGAACGTAACTTCAATATGGGGAAGGGTGAGAAAATCCCTTTGATGCAATTTATCAGACCAAGAAGCGATTTGTCGTCGGTAATAATTGAGAAGAAGAGAGGAGGAGCGATTTCCATTTTTCACAAGGCAATTTTCCAGAAAAAAAGAGGAGGAAGAAGAGAGAATCTAAGAAGATGGAACATAACGGCACGGAAACGATAGTTGCTGGAAAACTTTTGGTGGCTGTATATATAAGAACGCGGAAGAGGAGGAACGACGATGAAGATGAGATGGAAGAGGAAGGACAGGATGGAATCTTCGGAGAATTTAGGGAAGTGACCTCGTCGATGAAAAGACTGGCTCTACTGTTAATAAGAATGATTTTTAAGACAGTGTGACTTGATTTCCACTATTTTGTCATGAAATTTTCTTTTATCTTCTTTTCACTGATCCGAATCCTCTGTCATTTAATGTATTGTTCTTTTTATATAATTTTCATCATTTGTCATTACTAAGAGAAATCCTGAAAAATATCTTTGTCCCCCAATTTTTTTTTAAGTCATAAAAGATTTTGTAAAGTTCTATATGAAAAAGTTTATTATAATGATTATATTTCCTTCCATTAATTAGATCAATATTTAAAAGTCTGAAGATATTTTCAACGATTTGGCAAGAAATTGTATTTTTTTTCTTCTTGATATCGTGAGGTATTTTGTTTTGGAAGTTCGTGGAACCGATCATTTACGTTTCTTTTTTCGCATAATGAAGCAGAAGATTCTTTAATATGAATAGCGTTTGATAAAGTTAAAGATAGATGAATATGTAAATAAATACATAAAAGTAATACAAAGATTTTGACATTACGATCATATGCATGCGTTTAATTAAATATACTGTAGGTGTGAGTGAGACACGATGAGAAAGAACCCAGAGAGAAAAGAGACAAAAAAGAAACAATAAAAGGAAGAGAAGAAGGAAAAAGAAAAAGATGAAGAAAAGAAAGAAGAAGAAGAAGAAGAAGAAGAAGAAGAAAGATGAGAGAACAATGAATAAAAAAAAGAGAGCAAGGATAAGAAAACATAAGTGGAGAGAAAGGAAAAATCGGAGGAGGAAGTGAAAAGGAATAGGAGAAAAATAAGAGGTGGAAAAGGATGGTGCGTGAAAGGAGAAAATCATGGGAAAGAAGAGGGAGAGAAGGAGAAGAAGTAAGATGAGGAGGTGGAGGAAAAGAAGAAGAGGAGAAAGAGGAGGAGGAAGACGAGGAGGAGGAGGAGGAGGAGGAGGAGGAGGAGGAATAAGAGATGCCAGTGATGGTGATGGAAGTGAAAGATAAGTCAGTGAGAGAGAGAGAGAGAGAGAGAGAGAGAGAGAGAGAGAGAGAGAGAGAGAGAGAGAGAGAGAGAGAGAGAGAGAGAGAGAGAGAGAGAGAGAGAGAGAGAGAGAGAGAGAGTAAAAAAGAGAAGAGAGAACAAACAGGAGAGAGCAGAACCGGAGTAGGAAGGACAGCAAGAGGAGAGGGAAACAAGAGGAGGCTTGAAGAGGAGGAGGAGGAGGAGGAGGAGGAGGAGGAGGAGGAGAGGAGGAGGAGGAGGAGATAATGACTTTTTTTCACTCTTCGCCTCTCACCCTTTTCCCGGGTTTCATACATAGCGTTTCGTCCGCCCCATTATTCACTTGTATTTCATTCACAATTGTTTGATTTTGCATTACTAACGCTTCACCTGTTTTCGAATCTCTCCTCCCTCAACATTCACAGGCGGAGGGAAAAGAGGAGGATGAGGAGGAGGAGGAGGAGGAGGAGGAAGAAGAGTAGGAGGAGGAGGAAGATGACGACAACGAGGACAGGGCTTAGGAGAAAAGATACAGAAAGACAGGAAGGATAGATAGAAAGAAAGGAAACAAAGGAAAGAATGCAGTCATGGAAGAAAAAACTAAAGAAACCAAGAGAAAAATGCACGTGGAAAGAAAGAAGACTCGAAAATAAGCCAGCAAAGGAGGGAAAAAAGAAAAAAGGAAGGAAAGAGATAAGATGTCAAGAAGTAAAGGAAGGAAGAAGGAAGCAAGGGACGAAGGGAAGAAGACATGGCAAAGAGAGAAAGGAAGGAAGGAAAGAAAGAAGGAAAGAAGGAAGGAAAAAACAAAACAAAAGAGAAAGGAAGGAAGGATATAAGATGTCAAGAAGTAAAGGAAGGAAGGAGGAAGCAAGGGACGAAGGGAAGAAGACATGGCAAAGAGAGAAAGGAAGGAAGGAAAGAAGGAAGGAAGGAAGGAAGGAAAACACACAAAAAGAAAAGTAGTTAAGAAAATAGAATACATAAAAATAAAGGAAGAGAGAAAGGAAATAGGAAAGAAAGGAAATAGGAAGGGAATGTGGAAAGAAAAGAAAAGAGAAGAAATGAAAAGAAGGAAGTATAGACATAAAGAAAATAGCGAATAACAAAATGGGAGGCGAAGCAATTTTAGAGTAAATACAAGAAGATAAAAAGGGAAAATAAAAGACGGAAAAGGAAGGAAAATGTGGCAAAGAACTTTAATCATCAGTTAATTCTTATGTTATTTATATTCTGCTTTTATTTTATTTTTTTTTTCTATTCCAGGTATGTTTCTGATAACAATTTCTTACACTCCTCATACGAAACTTTCCAGCTCACTTGTGTTTGCGTTTCATTCTTTGCTGCTCCTCTTCCTCCTCTTCCTTACCACCAGCACCACTACCACCATCACCACCACCACCACCACCACCACCACCACCTTCGCATCTTCCTCCCTCACTCATCTGCCTCACCTATCTCATTCTTGCACCCCGTCTATTCTTTTTTTTTTTTCTTCGTTTGTTTCAACTCACGCATTTCACTTTTCACTTCCCATCTCTGAGCACTTGTTTTCTTCAGGGAGTTTGATCGTTTTTTTCTCTTGTGGTTTCTTTGCGGCACTGCGGGGAAGGCAAAATTCGCGGTGGCTGTAGCAGGTTGAGGTTGAAGATGCTGGGAACCTGTCTTGACACAGCGGCGCCGTCAGGAAAGCGGCCGTGAAACTGGGATTTGCATAGGTAGGTGGTGATGGTGGTGGTGGTGGTAGTGGGGCCTCGGGAACCGCCTGCTGACTTTAAGCTGTAAAACACGTGATGCACAGCCGCGCCACGGTATTGGTGACGTCACTCGCTGGATGTATAAGAGAGGCATGTTTCTGTTGTCACCTCGCGTGCTTGTCCCCCCCCCCCACTCTTTCTCCCTGGCGTTTCTCTCTCTCTCTCTCTCTCTCTCTCTCTCTCTCTCTCTCTCTCTCTCTCTGTCCACTTACCTTCCTTCCTTCTTTTTTCCTCTCCCTCTTTACAGCACACTCTTTTTCTCTCCGGTGATGAGATGAGGCTAGTGGAGAAAGAGGAGGCGGAGGAGGAGGAAAGGAAGCAAGCATTGGGGAAAGGGAAAAATATGTTTACAATATAATAATCAATCTGCTTCTACCTAACGTTTTCTTTGCCCTCCCCGCACTCTTCACCACCACCACCACCACCACAACCACCGTCTTATTCAAGGTCTTATTCATCTTCACCTGCTTTCTACGACTCCATTCTCTCCTCATGGTCACTCTCCAGCTCTTCTACTCCTTCAAAGCCTTCCGTCCTCATGCAACACAGCGCACTCTCTTCTTTTCTCTTTTTTCGTCCCTCTTCCATCCACCTATTCTTCGACTCTCACACTTCCATCAGGGCACCGAAAGCATAGGTAAATAATACACGATAGTTTTATATTTTTTATCCTCTTCTCTATACTTTACGTCGTCTTTCGTTCCCTGCTTCGTGCTTCTCATCCTCATCGTCGCCCTTGTCCTCGCTCTCGTCCTCGCTTTCTCCTCCTCCTCCTCCTCCTCTTCCTGTTCTCGCCTCTCTCAGCATAGGCGGAATGAAAAATGCGAAAAAAAATGAAAGGTGTACGTGGTGTTGCTTCGAAAATATCGTTTTGCTTGCGGTGTGCATAGAACGATTTTATTCATTTATTTATTTTCTTTTTTTTTTTGTTTAACATATACGTATATCTTGCTTGCATTTTCCTTTTGTGGGGAGTATGTAGGCCTTTCTCGTGTGGACGCAAACTCTGATTTCTTTTGTGTCTGTGTCTGTGTGTCTGTGTGTCTGTGTGCCTGTGTGTGTGTGTGTTGGTGTGCATACGTTTGTTATCCAGTGTTTTCCCCTCTGTGTATTCATTTATTCTCTTGTTTTTTTATGTTTTTGTAACTCTCTCTCTCTCTCTCTCTCTCTCTCTCTCTCTCTCTCTCTCTCTCTCTCTGAAGGACACGGCAAGTCATAAATAATGTGTTGCAGAACTGGTATACAATTTCCAGTTTCCAAAGCCTGTGAAAAGGGGAGGTGCTCTTGATTAATCTGGTTAGAGAGCCTGCTGTGTGTATGCGTGTGGTGGGATGGTGAGAGGTTTATAAATGTAAGGAGAGAGAGAGAGAGAGAGAGAGAGAGAGAGAGAGAGAGAGAGAGAGAGAGAGAGAGAGAGAGAGAGAGAGAGAGAATTAAATGGAAAGTAAATACTAGGTGAGTTAGGAATGCAAGGGTGTTGTATGCTATAAAGAGGAAGAAAGATACCAACAGGTAGATTTTGTGTTGTTTTGTAGAGAGAGAGAGAGAGAGAGAGAGAGAGAGAGAGAGAGAGTGTGTGTGTGTGTGTGTGTAGATGAGTCAGTGGTATGGAAATGAAGCACGTGTGATGATTTATCAAAACACTGCTGACAAAAAAAGAAAAAAAAAAATTGAATTAAGGCTAGGAGAATGTGAGCACCGAAAGATGTAAACATGGTGGTGGTGGTGGTGGTGGTGGTGGTGATGATGGTGGTATTGGTAATGGTATAAATTTAGGATGCTTTAGATTCGTGTCTAGCAGTTAATGTAAAAAAAATACGTATTATGAAGTTGCTACAACACTCTTCGGCAAAATTTAAACATATGAATTATGTCGTTGATTAAGGTAATGATGTAAATACTTGTGTTCTTATGGGCGAAATTTTTATTTTAATTGATAAGCTTCCAATAATAATCATCAGACTGAAATCAAATTGTAAGAGAGAGATAGATAGATAGATAGATAGATAGATAGAGAGAGAGAGAGAGAGAGAGAGAGAGAGAGAGAGAGAGAGAGAGAGAGAGAGAGAGAGAGAGAGAGAGAGAGAGAGAGAGAAACAGACAGACAGACAGACAGACAGACAGACAGAGAAAAGAGATTTATATTAATGATTAAGAATTTAACACCTAGAATACATACATTTAAGCAAAGGCACCTATACATAAACCTTGAAATTTACAAGTACTTTAATATACAAAAAGAGAGAGAAACACACCAAAACACACAAATAGATGGAGGGAACAAGCGGACACCCCATATACATATATTCATGATTTCCTAACTTGTGGCAAGGGTCAGTATTCCCTCTGAAATAAAAGAAAGAGTGGGCTTAGCAAAAATAGATAATGAAAGAAGCGGAGACAGTCATCATTAGGGAGGAATAGTGATGATGATGGCGATCCTCAGGGAAAGGTGAGACCTCTTAACTTTACAGCATGTGTTTATAAGGATGTGAAGAATGAAATTGCATACAAAACACGAGCTTTTCTTAAATTCTTACCATTTTTAGGATATGAAATGTTTGAATGTATTATTTTTCTGCTTTATTTTTCTTATTACTTATCAGTTTTTGCTTTTTTTCCTTGTTCTAAGTTTTATTTGTTTAATTTGGCAACGATCAGTAAAGAGCTTCTGCTTGGAGGTGCCTTTTCATGTAGAGAATGAACTTCTCTATTACATTGTCAGTGTAAAGAGTGTTAAATTACTTTTTTCCAGAACTGTCAGAAGTGAAGGAGCATTGTTGTTCACACATATGCATTTTATAAACTGCACTGAGACGTGAGATGAGATGAGTCTCGGCGGACAGCGCTGTCAGGCGGTGGACAGGGGTATCATGGAGGCCTGTGTTGTGTGACTGCAAGTGCATCTCCGTGGAATTACGAATTAACTTATCATGATTTTGCAGGTTTATTGAATACTAGATGATCTTATAACGAGACGGTTGGTATTGATAGACATATTAGTTATCAATAAGTAGCACCGTAATGGTAGTGGATGATGGTAGACTGGCCGCTTATAAGTAGAGGGGAAAAAATACTCGTACAATAACCGTTATAGTTATTTGCATTATTGTAGGAGTTAATGTAACTATGAAATTGTACTTTACATGTGGGACTGGCCAAGGGTGCAAAAAGTTAAAAAGCAATAAAAGGTCCCACTTAAATGTCGCTTAAAAAAGTTAATCAGGAAAAAGTTTCAAATGGGCTTGGCATTTTAGTTTCGGAGTTAGATTACAATAGTTAGTTATATTCAGTTACGAAATACGTTTTAACCCTTACTCTACCAGGCATCCCTTCCTCGCCTGCTGCCAACTCTCCACCACCTTACGTGGACCTACGGTGTCAAATTTCATCCTTATTCTTTTTTTACAATGTGGTTATAAGAAAATAGTCGATCTAAAAGAAAATATTGCCCATTAATAAAAATAAATACTACATCTAAGCCATCATTATTTAATAAAGGCATTCAGGGAAGAAATTATAAAGACTGCTTGAAGGCAGGAATTTTTCCTAAGACATTTCATGTTAATCATTCACTTACTAATAATTCACATAGTAGATGACGAGATTTTCCAGCTCTATCTCACTACCTAAGTAGCTAATTGACGTTAGAAAAAAAAACGTCACTAAGTGTTCTACTTGGTAAACGTATAAATATAAATGAAATGTGAAACGTCGAAGAATGACTGAAGTAAATGAAAAAATTCATTGCCTCACTTTGTGTGTGTGTGTGTGTGTCCTCTGGCTTGTGAAGCCAGCACTCTAACCACTGAGCTACCGGGCTACATGTGTGTGTGTGTGTCTGTGTGTGTGTGTGTGTGTGTGAGTGTGAGTGTGTGTGTTTCACTGTTTGATCTGCTGCAGTCTCTGACGAGACAGCCAGACGTTATCCTACGGAACGAGCTCAGAGCTCATTATTTCCCATCTTCGGATAGGCCTGAGACCAGGCACACACCACACACCGGGACAACAAGGTCACAACTCCTCGATTTACATCCCGTACCTACTCACTGCTAGGTGAACAGGGGCTACACGTGAAAGAAGACACACCCAAATATCTCCACCCGGCCGGGGAATCCAACCCCGGTCCTCTGGCTTGTGGAGCAAGCGCTCTAACCACTGAGCTACCGGGCGTGTACTGTGTGTGTGTGTGTGTGTGTGTGTGTGTGTGTGTGTGTGTGTGTGTGTGTGTGTGTGTGTGTGTGTATCTAAACAAACATTTTAAAGACTAAATTTTGTTATGTAGATGATAAATGTATAGCTCATGAAACAGAATGTGGGAAAGAGTGTTCTTTCGGAATGCTAAGGAAAACAGAGATAATCAACAGACCTTTTTTTTATTTTTTTTTATACCATGTTGCATAGAGCATTTAGGAAACTGTATATATATATATATATATATATATATATATATATATATATATATATATATATATATATATATATATATATATATATATATAGCGCACGCACACACACACACACACACACACACACACACACACACACACACACACACACACACACACACACACACACATACGATTTTATATACGATTGGTAGTAACAGTAGTAGTAGTAGTAGTAGTAGTAGTAGTAGTAGTAGTAGTAGTAGTAGTAGTAGTAGTAGTAGCAGCAGTAATAGCAGCAATAGCAGCAGTGCACCAGCAGCAGCAGCAGTGCAGCAGCAGTAGTAGTAGTAGTAGTAGTAGTAGCAGCAGTAGCAGTAGTAGCAGTAGTAGTAGTAGCAGTAGCAGCAGCAGCAGTAGTAGCAGCAGGTTTCAGGAGTAATAGTTGTACAAGTAGATGTAGAGGTAAAAGTAGTAGTGGTTGTAGTAGTAGCAATAGTAGTAGTAGTAGTAGTAGTAGTAGTAGTAGTATAGTGGTAGTAGTAGTAGTAGTAGTAGTAGTAGTAGTAGTAGTAGTAGTAGTAGTAGTAGCAGTAGTGGTGGTGGTAGTAGTTGTAGTAGAAATAGTAATGATAATGGTAGTAGTAGTAATAGTAGTAGTAGTGGTAGTAGTAGTACTGATAATATCATTATCACCACCACCACTATTTCTTTTACCATATTTTAGGGAAGTTTGACACCAGTCTCTCTTGTATCCACCTTTAACAGTTTCAATGTACTAAATAAGTTGTCCTTTCCCTCTTCTCCATCGCCCTCCTTTCTTTCCCCCTTCCCGCTCTCTAGTCCTTCCTCCTCTACCCCCGAACGTCCCTCCTGCCTCCCAAATACTTTACCGTCTACCCACCCACCTTTCTTCCTACTACTCCCTTATACAGTCCATCACTCTTTCTCCCTCCGTCTTTCCTCCCCTAGTACCTTTCCTCTCCAATTTTTCCTCATCACCCCTTCCTCTCCGCTCCCTCCCTTTAGCGTCCCTCAATTTCATTTTAATATTTTTTTTCGGCCCTGCAATGGGTGTTGGTGATGGCGGAGGTGGTAAAGGTGGTAGTGGCTGTAGAGGTGGTGATGATGGTACCTACCAACTTACCATTTCCAGTAGGTTCTCTCTCTCTCTCTCTCTCTCTCTCTCTCTCTCTCTCTCTCTCTCTCTCTCTCTCTCTCTCTCTCTCTCTCTCTCTCTCTCTCTCTCTCTCTCTCTCTCTCTCTCTCTCTCTCCGATATCTTTTTCTTTTCCTCTTCTTCCCCTATCTTTCCCTTTGTGTATGTGTGATGATAATACAATAATATATCTGTTTATTCATACTGTAGCCATACAGTTGAAAATTCACATGTTACAAAGTACTTGTATACTAACATACATATATCTTAAGTGTCTTACAGTTCAATACCATTGCTGCCAGATGGTACCAGATCAGTAGAGTAGGCCGGGGATGGTCAGGTCACTCTATATGTATTTTCTTTATTCAGACTTTGTTTCTCCTACCAAGCACTAGGTCACAATTGTCGACTTACACCAGGTATCAGAGCGTTCTTAATCACTGCTCGGTGAACATGGGATACACTTAAATAGAAGTCGCCCTAACTTCTGACCTAACCCAGGATTCGAAACCGGGCCCTCCCTATTGATTGTATGTGTGTGTGTGTGTGTGTGTGTTGTGTGTATGTGTGTATGTGTGTGTGTGTGTGTGTGTGTGTGTGTGTGTGTGTGTGTGTGTGTGTGTGTGTGTGTGTGTCACTGTCTGTTTCACGCTCCCCTGGACACATTCACGCACGCACACATCGCCCTCACACACAAAGCCATACTGATAGATAGACGAAGAGACAGACAGACAGACAGACAGATAGACAAACAGGCCAGACAGACAGGTAGATAGACAAGAGCTCAATCGAGGAAGTAGACAGAGAGCAAACAAACTCTTCCCGCCCCATACACACACACACACACACACACACACACACACACACACACGTTATTTTGGAAAACATGTATCATTAGAACTTGATCTTAAAGTTGTAAACTGAGTCCATGTGCCGTT
The DNA here is from genome assembly GCF_017591435.1 of Portunus trituberculatus. Lineage (NCBI taxonomy): Eukaryota > Metazoa > Arthropoda > Malacostraca > Decapoda > Portunidae > Portunus > Portunus trituberculatus. Next base: position 16,395,915 of record NC_059297.1, read on the forward strand.
TGAGATTAGATGCATCTGTCGATTGTACTAAATGTGCCCTTTATACAAGACGCGATAAGTGTGTCGGTACTCCTGTGTAATTTATGCTCTCTGGTTACGTTTCCTGAGGCTGCTGCAGGTCCATTAAGAGTTTTTCCGCACGGAGCAAGTCAGTTCCGTTTAAGGATTTTAAGTCGAACATCATGTGAGAGTGAGTTGGAAGTTGGGAGATCCTGAGACTCTCTATGAGAGCGCAAGGAAGTGGGCGAGAACAAGTGGAGATGTTACGGAAAACAGATGGTGTGAATGAAAAAATGCTGAAAACGTGGGAGGGAAGCATATTCCAGAAACAGCAACGTATTTAGGAAGGTAAAACAGGTGTGTGGTCTTCATATTGTCAGGTGTGTGACAATGTGTGTGCAGAAAGATAAACCAGGTGGGAGGAAACAAGCATCAATGGGAGGATGAGACAGACACATTTTGACTATTCCGTTTCATCGACTTATCCTCTAATTTTCCCAGCCCAGAACACGTGCAGTAAGTAAAACACTTACTAGGCCAGTGCTGTCGCCCAGCGGTTGGTTTCAATGTTCCTGGAATATTCTAGTCTTTTTAAATCTTTATCAAAATGTTCTTTATTTTCTTCAAGCCCACTCGTTACTTGCATGTTAATAGTTAGTGTATAGCTATATAATATGACTTTAAATTTGTAATCTTAAATGTGTGTGTGTGTGTGTGTGTGTGTGTGTGTGTGTGTGTGTGTGTGTGTGTGTGTGTGTGTGTGTGTGTGTGTGTGTGTAATTCACCTCGGTCGTCTGCTGGTCATCCAGCCAGTCTTCCCCATTACGGAGCGAGCTCAGAGCTCATAGACCGATCTTCGGGTAGGACTGAGACCACAATACACACCACACACCGGGAAAGCGAGGCCACAACCCCTCGAGTTACATCCCGTACCTATTCACTGCTAGGTGAACAGGGGCCACACATTAAGAGGCTTGCCCATTTGCCTCGCCGCTTCCCGGGACTCGAACCTAAGCCTCTCGATTGTGAGTCGAGCGTGCTAACCACTACACTACACGGTGTGTGTGAATGTGTGTGTGTGTGTGTGTGTGTGTGTGTGTGTGTGTGTGTGTGTGTGTGTGTGTGTAACACACTCATCGATCAGTTAGCGGATGTCACTGAGTATCGTAAAGTGGCAGTGTTGCCTTGTTCTTTTGTCCTCAGGAAAGTTGTTGAGACAGCCAATGGGTTCGGTTATAGTGAAGGCGCTTGAGCTGGTGTTGAATGGTACAATCAAAGATGAAGTGGACGGTACTTACCTGAAACTTGTTGCCTTTTTCCTCTTATGTCCTCCAGGAGTTGAAATGATGTGATGAGGAAAGTGATGTTGACTCAGGTAAGCGTCATTTAGGTCGGTGATATTTGGAATTGCATATGATTTTTAGCTGATTCTGCTGGGAAAGTGTCCGTAATGACTAGCTGGCTAGACTGACTTAAATGAAAGGCTGAATTTCTCGCTCTTATTATTTTGTCGTTTCATGATATAGTAAAAAACATAAAATAAATTCCAAATCAGAGACTGCCTCGTGTAGGCCTGATTTCTTCTTGTAGCTTCCTTCATCTCCTTATTGTCTTATGTTTATGTCTTATGTTTGAAGTAGTTATATTTTGTCACGTTAAAATATGGGTCATAGAATCATTTTAAACAAAGCAATTGCAAGTATTAAGCAGACATTAGAGGTATAAAGGTTTTTGGGAAGTTACTGTGTGACCTTTGTAGGGAAAATGTTGATATGCTAGAATGTCAGGATCAGATAGAACTTTTTTCTATCATTTATTGTACTCTGTTGTACACGGTTTAATAGTAAGAAAAAAATGTGACTAATAGTTGTTGAGCTTTTACTTTTCTCTCTTTAAAGCTTGGTGAAACTGAGTGGGCTGAACTGCCTCCACACAAGTCAGTGTCACGGCGTCCAGGTGTGGTGGGAATATTGTATCACTTTATGTCGAGGTCCGGGCGTGTCCGGCTGTACGGTGACTGGCGTGTGTGAAGTGTTGGACCCTGAACTGTTCTTTCACGCGGACACACACACACACACACACACACACACACACACACACACACACACACACACACACACACAAACCGCATAGTGTAGTGGTTACCATACTTAGTTCACAACCGAGAAGGCCAGGGCATGAGTCCAGGACATAGCTTGGCAAAATGAGCGAACCTCTTAATGTGTAGCCCCGTGTTCACCTAGCAGCAAGTAAGTACGGTATTTAATTCGAGGGATTGTGGCTTCGCTGTCCCGTAGTGTGTAGTGTGTGTTATGGTCTCAATCCTACTCGAAGATCGGTCAGTATGAGGTTCGAGCTCTTTCCGTAGGGGCAAGGCTGGCTGAGTGACGAGCAGGCAACCGTGGAGAATTACACACCATAACTAAGGTATTATCATACCTATTTCACCGTATGCATATATTTTTTAACTGTTTTTTTTTTTTTTTTGTTTCGCCAAAACATCGATAGAGTGATTGTTTTTACACTCAGGTTCACCATTGCATATTTATATTTGAAAGAACACATTCTTTCATCAAAATTGTTATTCCACTAAAGGCTTTTAATTTTTGCTTAATTTCAATACTTCATAATATTCAAAGTAGCTTTTAAGACCAATAATGACAAGCTGTTATTACTGTGATAAATTCGGGATCACATATTGACGGTGGGTCAACATCTTTTGTGGAATTGTAGGCAGCGATGTGTTCTTGATAGTGGCGCCATATTGTGTCACGGGGTTCGGTGTGACCGGGGTGGTACGACCGTTTAGGACACACTGATAAAGACAAAGAAAAAATACTGAGAGCAACAATTTTGAATGAAACATTTAGCTGACCTACTACATTCCCAGTGGATAAAATTACGACCGTGGGAGTTGGTTTGGGTTCATATAACAAAATCAAGCCAGGGCATCTGTACCTAACAAGGCGAGATGTGTGTGTTGCCTCAGAGGCTTCATTGCATGTTGTATGAAGGGCACCTTGATTGCTGAGTCCCACGCGCTGCAAACGGTGTCGGTGTTTTGTCAAGGTGGAGAACGAGCGACAGGGAAGTCTTTGGTTGTGGTGGTGTTTGCGGTAGTAGGGGCGATATTCGTGGTGGATGGAAAACTGGTTACGCAATAGCAACGCTGCTCACAAGAACAACGTAAATGTTTGCATGCCTCTATAGAATAAGTAGTGAAAGTTATTATTATACAAGAGCGCGCGAGCGCTCGCACACACACACACACACACACACACACACACACACACACACACACACACACACACACACACACACACACACACACACACACACACACACACTATTTCATTACATCTTAATATCTCTTAATATCATGGTTATGAACCTGGTGGAAAATGTGTATATATGTGTTTGCACTCTTTTATGTTCATGTGAAAATGTATGTGAGTGGTCCAATAAAAAAACTCTATTTCGATGCTGTAATACTGTAGCCCAAATCGACACAGGCAAATTGTCTTTTGCTGATTGGAAATATAATGTCTGTCTATTGCAAACCTCTATTCACAAAGGAAGCACATCATTCATCAATACATTAACCTCCCATGGGATCTTTCCTCGCTTCATATCTTTCCTTCAATGTTATTTTTAGTTACCTTGCTGATACGTTTTGATATATGTTCTACAGAAACTATGGTATGCAAAACACCGTGGACCAGTATATAGCCGTACTGCACAAGGGCCGCTATCAGAGATTGTGCAGCCATGTGCGGAGTGGTCACAGTAGATGTGCAAGGAGAGAGAGAGAGAGAGAGAGAGAGAGAGAGAGAGAGAGAGAGAGAGAGAGAGAGTATATATATCTGGATAGATAGATAGATAGATAGATAAATATATTTATGCACAAATCATCTTGCCATCATACACACACACACACACACACACACACACACACACACACACACACACACACACACACACACACATGATGAAAGGCTGAAGTATCTTTTGTGGGACACCTCTCTCTCTCTCTCTCTCTCTCTCTCTCTCTCTCTCTCTCTCTCTCTCTCTCTCTCTCTCTCTCTCTCTCTCTCTCTCTTTTTTTTTTCTCTATTTCTTTTAAATGAGATATTCTCTTTTAATTTTGCCATCCTCAGGCCTTTCCGTTCACTCCTTTTCAGGCAAGGAACACTCACTGGTTTGATATTCAACACTGTGATCGATTTAACGTTCTCATGAATATTGTTATATATATATATATATATATATATATATATATATATATATATATATATATATATATATATATATATATATATATATATATATATATATATATATATATATATATATATATATATATATATATATATATATATATATATATATATATATATATATATATATATATATATATATATATATATATATATATATATATATATATATATATATATATATATATATATATATATAGAATATCCAACATGGTGAATTCCTTCCATGACGATCAGCTTAGATATCCCCTTGCTCACTCTGCAGTCTACTGGCACTGCTATTGATGCCAAAGAATTTTCGTAATTAATATCCATACTGTCGGATATTATACACAAATTAGTTTTACCCTGGAGCTGTATTACCTGCGTATATTAAGGGGTTTCTTATCTAATTACTGTGTTTTTGGTTATAGTTGAAGGTCTGTTCATTTGTAGAATATCAGATATTAATGGCATGTTTCTTGAGTTGTATCAACTAATAAGTATACTGATCTATTCGGAGTTTACGATATAATTTTATTTTCGCATAAAACAATCACTAAATACCTTCCTCACTTTTTTGCTTATATTGTGTACGTTTATCATTAACTGTCATTATTCTGGAAGGCTTACTCTTGATACCTTGTCGTAAAACGTAATTTTTGGCTGTGAATTTTAGCTTGAATATTTGTTCGTTGTACAACACGCCAGCACGTGATTATCCTTCTGGAAAATAAGTGCAAGCAACCTTGTTGACATACTTCTTCATAACTTGTTATCCTCTTCATTTCTCTTCATTACAATCTTTGTGAAGCGCAGACGTGATTAATGTAGTAAAGAATGGAAATGAAATATCTAATTCTGCACGAATTTCGTGTAATTTATGAGTTGCCGAATATATAAAGAAACCGAGAATAATTCAAAGGTCGACCATTATGGGAATTACAGCACACATTTTGCTGTATTTGCAAGAGTGTTAGACTTTTTGCCAGATTGTCACGTAAACCTTTATTCCTCCACTCAGAGTCTACATGAAAGAATGAGCTACAGGAGTTTGAGTGACAGGTACTCAAAATGTTCTATTTTACAATTCGTTCATATTGATTAGGACGATACTGGTCATAACGCTACAGTGCTCGATGACTCACTAAGCTAAAGCAGAGGATGAAAAATGTGTTCTTACTTACTTTTAATGCAGCCTTAACTAGATAAAATAAGGCAGTGTCAAGGAGTAATTTACATACTAGTTGATGGATGGAAGGCTCTGATGTAGTACCTCATCACGGCATTGGATATGTAAATTAAGTGTTAGTTGAGAAAAAAAAATCTAGTTTGTAATAAATAGCTTTCATTAACATTTTTATTAGGTAACCTATCTTGTGGGACACATCAGGTGTCTTATCGTGCTGTCTTGTGTGAGTAGCACGATGAATATCATGCCGGGGTTACAGAAGGGGTATAGTAATAAGGTGAAAATAAGTATTCCTATAATTGACAGAAAAGTTTGTACCAAATGCCTTTTTAACGTGCCATCTTGCATGAGAGAAACTAATTGAGTGTTAGGTTTATATTCTCCAAGAGAATGTTTGCAGTAATCACTTTTATGTACATAGTAAAGGTCATTAAGCTTTGATGGAGGTTAAGGTCACTGGAAATAGAATAGAATGAAACATTGCAAAATAACGTATTTGTTTACATTGTGAATGTTATAGGATGAAGATACAGATTTGTCAGTCTTACAACCAGGTATTACTTTTTCTACCCAGCACTAGACAGCTTGAAAGAGTAGAATGAAGAAAAGTAAAGTTATATACAGTTTGAAAGACTGTAAAAAGGAAAGAAAAAATATACAGTACAAAGTGCGAGGCATCTCCCCTCCTTAATTTAAGAGGATACACGGAATGGCGAAATAGGCGCATAAATATGGGTTCAGGGGTGACCCGATCCTCCTCTCTTAATTAAGGTACTTAATTAGTACTAAAGAGCAAAATGGAGTAAGGTTGTTAGCTCCACAGAATAAGCTTTACTTAATATACATATACTCGCTCCAGTGCTGGTGGGAGCTCGGGCATGATTGCATGATGTTGCCGCCCCTGTCTGGGGAGGACCACGGCCCTCGCTGGCCACATTGTTGGCAAGAGTTATCCTTTCAAAAAGGAATACTTCCCTTTACTATTGTAAAGAACTACTGTGAATACAAATGTCAAAGCAGACTCTCTGAAATTATTCGTAAATGCTTCTTGTTGATAATCCATAAAAAAATATAATTTATTGAAATAGATTACTATCGATACCAACTTAGGCACTTTCCAGTATGGTCTTTTGGTCATTTTTTTACTAATACATATATTTGGTTCTAGAAATTCAGATGCTGGATACGAATATTGAGTTCAGATGCTGAATACGAATATTCAGTTTTTCGTGACGGCCGTAACTTTGTATTTTGTGTTCATATCCACAGTTAATACAAAAAAGAAAGTTTTACAGATACTTTCAAAACAAGTCATTTCGATACAACTCATTTTCAGCTCTTGTTATTGCTATTCTTGGTAAGTGATGGATTCGGCGAAGGAGAAGTGGAACATGATTTTTTTCCAAATTTTTTTTCATGGATACATATGCTCAAGTCTTTTCCACGTGATAAGTTGAAACAATGTTTGTGAAATTTGCTAAATTTATTATCAGTGAAGTATCCTGAAAGCCAAAAGCCAAAGAATTAATTATCATGGATTCAACAAAAACGAATTAGGTTTCAAACGTATACAAACATTGATTATAATTCTTAAGATGTTCGTAGATAATTCATAGGAGTATCATCGTTTTGATGTTTCTTGCTGAAGGAAAGTGCTGCTCACAAACAATGTTCCAATTTGAACACAAAGAACAGATCTTCCACATATTTTGAGTATCTGAAACAATTCCGGAAATTCTCGCAATCTTCCATGCACAAGATTTCGACCAAAAAATCTGGTATGGTTATTTTTTCCTTACGCTGTTACTGGAATTCATAATATGAGGGAATTATGCCTCGTAAAATCCTCATGGCAGGTAACTTTGTGGAATTTACTTGGATAGAGCTTATAAAATAGTATCTTAGATAGTTCAGGAATTGCTTACTGACACGGGACGCGATTTTGTATTGAGACACCATGATAAGCGTTGGGGTAGAAGTTTCACATGGGTGGCTGACATCTCCTGCATCATCTCCCGCACCGCTGTAACTCCCGTCAACGTCACCAAATGACTGCGTCTATCCAGATCAGTTTGATGGAGAAGCTTCTCCTCCCCTCGGGCAGAATCACACGTCGAGTATCTCTCTTCCAACACTTACCAGTCACACGCGTCTTGAGGGGAGAAGGAAGGAAGCTCATCCAGCCAATATTTATAAAGGGACAGTGCTGAAGGTGGCGTCTGACCGTCTCTCTCTCTCTCTCTCTCTCTCTCTCTCTCTCTCTCTCTCTCTCTCTCTCTCTCTCTCTCTCTCTCTCTCTCTCTCTCTCTCTCTCTCTCTCTCTCTCTCTCTCTCTCTCTCTCTCTCTCTCTCTCTCTCTCTCTCTCTCTCTCTCTCTCTCACACACACACACACACACACACACACACACACACACACACACACACACACACACACACACACACACACACACACACTGACCGCGAACATTGACCATAAGCAACGCTTCGCTGACTGTCGTCGCCAGTTTCCTGGCAAGAAGAGGTCAAACCAGCTTCCCTTGAACGGTCATGAAGCAAGGACGCTTCTGCGAGCCGCAGTGACCTGTGACATTGTCCTCCTGTCCTGTGGTGTCCTATGGTTCCTTATGGTCACTTTTCTTTAAACTTTTATATTAGGCGTGTATGTATTTAACTTTCATTTAGTGCTCTTAATTTATCTTATTATTAATCCAGCGGCGTATTTTCTCTTGCTCTCTTGTTTACTTTTTGCCATCTTTTCCTCCTTATGTGCCAGTGTTTCCTTTTCCCTCTTGCATATTTTGTCTCCCCTCCTCCTTTCCACCCCACGGTACACCTCTACGCACCAGGCATGTCAGTCTCCTTACACTTGTTCAAGCAAGCTGGGGGAGGACGAGGCAAAAGTTGTCTGGTAAGGCGAAAGAAGTTGGCGCAGCAACAGAACTTTCCTGGGACGTGAGAACGCGCAGCAGATGCTAAATTTCCCGCCATAGAATAGAATGATGCCTTGCAGGTTCTTAAAATTTTGAAATGTATTGGGAAAGATTGAAAACCGCATCGTGATGAATAAAGTGTTTTGAGTGTCAGAGACTATGTGAGGAAAACTATTTTTAACTTTAAATTTTGTTATTGTGTATGAAGTCTTTAGTCTAATTAGCGGCATTGGTTGCGTTTGTTCCTATTTAATATGTTTCTTTGAATGTGATAGAGAGTTTAGTCTTGTGTAGTTTATTCTTTTCTTTACATCATGGGATCATGGTACTTGGCCTGTTCTTTTTACTGAGTTTGTGAATGACTTATTCTTAAAGTACCATCTCTGTGGCTACACTGTGACTCTTAACCTTTGCCGGCAACCTTGGTGTGCCGTGATATTAAAAAGCAATGATGTTAAGCTGCTCACATTTTCATTTGTATAAGAAAAGGAAAAGAGAAAGAAGGGATAGAAAAGAAATGAAGAGTTACATGACAGAGAAAAATATATAAAGAAATAAGAATTGTGTTTGAAATTATATGCTTGACCATATATTTGTTTTATTACTAATGCCTTGAGGCTTCGGAGTTAAAATATTCTTTTCTTTAATTTACAGATTGGAATACTTCCTTGATACAAAATAAATGTGAATATATATATATATATATATATATATATATATATATATATATATATATATATATATATATATATATATTTATTCATTATTCATTTTCTTTTTTTTTTTTTTTTTTTTGGTTGCTCAGCAATTTGACGCTCCTTATATGTTGGGGTCTTCTTCACTAACTTTTGTACCATCTTGTGTGTGGTACGATCAATAGTTTTCTTCATATGTTTATCGCTGCTTTTAAAATAATTCCACTGTTTAACTATAATTCTGCTCTATTTCTTAGTGGATTTGTATGCAATAAAAACTATCCACGTATGGTAAGTTTGTATTTTTGCGTACTTAAACTTTTACCATTCAGGAAGTGACCAACATTTATTGAAGTTGAATGTGTGTTGTTTTTTGCTTTACTAGGATGTCTTGAAAAGATTTTGTACCCTTTGTGTCATTTTGAGAGTAGAGGTAAGAGCAGAGGTCTCTTGTTGAGAGCTTAGAGTTACTCACTGTCTTTCTGTTGCCTTGAATTAGTCTTCAATGTAGCAGCGATAGTTTTATTATGAATTTATTCATGTAATTCTTAATTTATTGATGAAGTTTTGTTTGACAGCCAGGAGTTCTTTAAATTGAGAAAATCTTGACAATTTTGTCCTCTTAAATTTTTGTCTCACGACGACCACACGAGAAGACCATGAAGTGAAGAGTCAAGGGTGCCTAAGCTGTAGGCACTTTTGTAATAATGCAACTGGCTAAATATTTGCTGGTATGATCCAACGGGATGTTTGTAAATAGTGGGTTAACATCTGATTTTTTCCTTTTTTTTCTGTATATATATATATATATATATATATATATATATATATATATATATATATATATATAGAGAGAGAGAGAGAGAGAGAGAGAGAGAGAGAGAGAGAGAGAGAGAGAGAGAGAGAGAGAGAGAGAGAGAGAGAGAGAGAGAGATAAATAGATAGATAGATTACAGGAAATTTACAGGAAGTGCGTTTCTGACTTCACACTCTAAGTAGCATGTATGAAGTAGTTGCAACTGTTGTAAAATTGGTTTGTTATGTTTTTTTGTTACATATATTTTTTCATCAGGGTGTGATTTATTAATGGTCCACCTCAGTTCATTTCCTTGTTTTCACATTTTAATTTTGCCGCGGTAGGAAAATTATTAGCGAAAAAAAAATCCTGCTATCAGTATCTTTGGTAACCAGAGTCTTGAGAGAATTATATGGTTTAGAGGAGGAGAAGTGGTATTTTAGAGACCGAACCCTTCATCTCAGACTACAAGTATCGCAAATGTTCATATAGGGAAAAAAGGATATATGAAGGCACCTCAGTAACAAAACCATGGAATAATCTTACCTTTGGAAATTTAGCTTTTTCTCTTCAGGTATTGATTCAAAGATTGTTATTTTCTTATTTTCTATTGATATGACTTTGGAAATTATAGTGTGTGGAAGTTACAACGTATGTATTTAGCAAAGGGTATTAGAGCAAGACAGATTATTTATAGAGTGCCAGCTGCATGTTCATTCCAAAAATAAGACACGAAAGGTAACAGACAACAGGAACACGGGAAAAATCAACATTATGTTTACAGCATCTTTAATTTTTTCTTATATTTGTATTTCCATCTTTCTATGACCTCATTTAAGAGGGAGGTTTATAGGCAATGCTCTACTATCTCCTCCATGTGTCTTTTATAGTTGAAGTATTCTTAAGTAGGTGGTTGCCTAGAGACAGCCACAATCGATTTTAGAATGAAGAAACCATAGCAACAAAATCTTAAATCCATGACAAAATGACAATACATACAATTTTTTTGTTAATGGGGATTGCCTCACTCATCTCTTCCCTCTGTTCATTTTGTTATTTATGCATCTTTTCTGATTTCTTATTTTGGAGAGAGAGAGAGAGAGAGAGAGAGAGAGAGAGAGAGAGAGAGAGAGAGAGAGAGAGAGAGCAAATGTTCGATAGAAAGCAATCGAGTCATGCATACATTAAGCTGGTGCACAAGACTTTCTTTCTTCCTCTCACTCCTATTCTGTCCAGTTCTCTAATATAAGAGTTTAACCAGTACTCTCAATCATTCATATCTTTCTCTGGTAAACTCTGTCCAGTTCTCTAATGCAAGAGTTAACCAGTACTCTCAATCACTCATACCTTTCTCTGGTAAACTCTAGAATTCACTACCTACTTATGTATTTCCATCTTCCTATGACCTTATTAAGAGGGAGGTTTCAAGACATTTATCCCTTTCCTTGGGCTAACTCTCCTAGACCTGAACAGGGACTGGCAATCTATGTGGACCTTTTTTTATTCTTTCTTTTGCCGTTGGCCAGCTTTACCCTTCTTACATAGAAAATAGCAGAAATCCTGGCGAGGAAGAGGACCTACTACACCTCTGTAATAGCTTGGGCTAGTTAATGACGTGTCCGAGGGCGGAGGAAACGCTTGTGTGTCTTTCTGAATTCATCAACATACTCCCAGATTAAGTCTGTGCTTCATTATGTTAAGACCAACACAGGGAAACAACTCAAACCTAAGCAGCCGCCGCAAGGATGTGGGTGTCTGATCGTTTGTTTTGCTCTTTGTCATCTATAATATTGATGACCTTGGGTGAAGAGAGACCACCTAGGAACAGAACGCCAGACAAGTATACCACTAGACTCTCAAACGGACCACGGGACTGATGTGTGACATTTATTGCGCTAATAAAAAAAGAAAAAACTAGTTTAAGAACGAGACAGCGACGACGACAGGAAAATAGGAAAATGTGGAAAACGAAGAAGATGCATATAAAGAAAAGTATGAGAATGACATGAAAGAAGAAAAGAAAGAAAAATGAGGTGATGTAAGATATGTATGGTCAGAAAGTAACAAACACACACACACACACACACACACACACACACACACACACACACACACACACACACACACACACACACACACACACACACACACACACACACACACACACACACACACACACACACACACACACACACACACACACACACACACACACACACACACACACACACACACACACACACACACAAGAATTTCCTGCCCGTTCATATTAGAGTATAGTTACAAGAGATACGTGCGTTTGATATTAATCGTAACCTTTGTAAAGTAAATGACAACACATCCATGTATGACTTTTTATATGCAATACTTTTTATCGCTTGTGGTCGAAGAAAAACAGAACGAAAGACAATGACAAGAGCTCAACACAAGTATGGGAAAAAAAAAAAATCCAGTGAATATGAATGCACACCAAGAATAGCGTCTGAAAAGTTCACTCTTCCCCTTTCCCTCCCTTTTTATCTCTTAACAAATGGATAATCTGGAAATCGAGTCGCATTTTCAGATTACAAGTCTTGCAGGTGCCAGTTTTTGTCTTACCAGATTGCAAACGCCTGACAGACTGTTCTAATCCGGGGTAATGTAGTGTTGAACAAGGGTAGTGTGGGCGAAGCAAGAATAGTATACAGCGTGTGTGTGTGTGTGTGTGTGTGTGTGTGTGTGTGTGTGTGTGTGTGTGTGTTCCCTGTGAGCACTTCGCGGGTCCGTCTCCCTCTTCCTATCCAGTCCCCAGTCACTCAGGCTTATGGGCTTTACCTGATGCACAACACACACACACACACACACACACACACACACACACACACACACACACACACACACACACACACACACACACACACACACACACACACACACACACACACACACCTTCATTTATCTCTTCTAGCAGAAATCTTTTATAAACAGATTTTTCCTCTTATCCGCTCCGCTGAGAATAATGCTTAGTGTGTTTATGAAGGCGTGAGTTATGAATGAGTGGAGTTCAGCTCATGGACATTAAGTAGTTAGTGTAGTTAGCTTTGATTATGTAGTGGGCTGAAGTGTTGTTCTTAACCAACACAGAAACAAAAAAAATAGAACAAAACAACTTGATATGTAGTCTTGCTTTCTTTTCATATGAGTGTAAATGAGGCAACTAGTTAATTTGGGACAGATTAAAGTGTGTGTGTGTGTGTGTGTGTGTGTGTGTGTGTGTGTGTGTGTGTGTGTGTGTGTGTGTGTGTGTGTGTGTGTGTGTGTGTGTGTGTGTGTGTGTGTGTGTGTGTGTGTGTGTGTGTGTGTGCTTTACGCTGTCCATGTTTGAATTCATTGAATTTTAATGAATTATGATTTATCACGTTTTCCTTTGATATTCTATACTGTATAGATGTTTCATGCATTTAGTATGAATTTTAGTGCATAGTTCCATTACATATCCTTCCGATCTTATAGAATGTTTGCTGTATGAATTGTAGTTATGATTCAACAAATTAAAGTATATTTAGCTAATATCACTTTATGTACATAACTGAAAACTGTCCTCAATACATGCTTACTTGTGTGTGTATGTGTGTGTGTGTGTGTGTGTGTGTGTGTGTGTGTGTGTGTGTGTGTGTGTGTGTGTGTGTGTGTGTGTGTGTGTGTGTGCATATGTGCGCTTTAACTTCATTAAGTGTGTTCACCGGGAGCTTTAACCCCTATAGTACCACCTGTCGTGCATTGACCTCTACACTCTATTACATTCTGGGATGAAAGGCTCCCGGCTGGATGGAAGTGTGTATGGACTTTAAATCTGAAAATGCAGCCATAAGTTAGCAAGTTGTTATTGATGTTGATTAAAGTTTTTGCACCATAATTAACAATCCCTTTTTACAAAAAAATATAAATGGTGGAGATCTACGACCTTCTCAGATGTTATAATTCTGAATCAGACCAGTAGTTCCTAAGAAGCGTCTAGTGATCTGGAGAAGTTGCACATGGAACCTTTATTGTTCTACATCTCTTTTGCAACACCATATCGCCTTTATGAATCATATAACATATTCATTGTTTGAGACTAGAGTGTGCTGCTTATCATAAAAAGGCACATTAGGCTCAGTATGTCCAATTATCCTTGCTCCTCTTCCTCTGATAAATAATTATAGAAAGTATGACACACACACACACACACACACACACACACACACACACACACACACACACAGAGAGAGAGAGAGAGAGAGAGAGAGAGAGAGAGAGAGAGAGAGAGAGAGAGAGAGAGAGAGAGAGAGAGAGAGAGAGAGAGAGAGAGAGAGAGAGAGAGAGAGAGAGAGGAAGTGGAGAACAGTGTAACGCAGGGTGTATAATTATCTTGAAATATGAAATGCTTGATTAATGAGGAAGTGGAGGGAACAGTAGATGCTCATAAAGTGGCGGTGAAGCCAACCCTAAGAGGTGAATGTGAACTAGGGGGGCTTACAGAAATAAAAGTAGGAAATACGAACAAGACAGGTTGTGAGTGACGGAATAAATGGGTGGAATATACAAATAATTGATGTCTTATCGTGATTTGGAAAGACTTAAAAACTGAAATAATAGTAAGAAAAGTATACGTATAACAAGAATGAAACGAAGATCAACAAAGATGTGATAGTAATACGATTTATGTTGGTTTGATGAGATAACAATTGGGAAAAGAAATAGAATAGAAAAAAATACGCTGATAGGCAGGTAGGAAGTATGACTATGAAGGAGGGGAATATATTCTTGTTCACATAGACACACACAGGAAAAATATAGATTACAGATCAACATTAACATTAAATTCATTAATATATTTATATAGAAACATCAGTTACCATCATCACACACGGGAAGGAACACCATCTTACCTTGCCTGCTACGTGTCACTTCAAGCATTATTTACTTTTATCTCACATTAACCCCCTTCAGAACCGTGTCGCGTTTTCAGATTCATTCTGGTTAGTATTTGGCGATTTTATATGGCATCAGAAATGTATGTGGGTATTGAAATAGTAAAGAACCTGGCCTTAATCTTTTGACTTCCATAGACCCATCCTAATGCAAATAAAATCGTCTAATCACACCCAAAAATATGGAAAAAATGCTTCTCAGTATTGAAGGGGTTAACGTCCATCATTTTACCATTCATTACATCCAAACTTACGTCACTAAAATCTTCATCCGTCACACGTCTCTAACTCTTTCATTATCCCTCAAAACTACGCAGTGTAGAAACACCCACCATTTATTGTCCTTATTCACATTCTCTATACGTTCTCGTTATGATCTCCATTGTCTACTACAGCCTCTATCTTCACCTGTTAAGGTCATTTACCACCTATTATTAAAGTTCTCACTTATTATTTTTCCTTAAATGCCTATGGTTATCATCACTCACTTCTAGCTAACGTCACGATCACCACCAACTGGCAATCTTATACATCACATTTCATCAATACACTACACACACACACACACACACACACACACACACACACACACACACACACACACACACACACACACACACACACACACACACACACACACACACACACACACACACACACACACACACACACACAGAGAGAGAGAGAGAGAGAGAGAGAGAGAGAGAGAGAGAGAGAGAAAGAGACGACGTTGGGTGCTAAAGGGCATTACGAAGAAAGACCAAAGCTGTGAGGGAGCCATCTTTTCATCGCCCACCGGAAAACAGATCTTGTGCCGGGAAGTAGAACAGGAGGGCGGCATGGAAGAAACGATGGTGGGCGAAAAGCGAGGCAATGGGATAGCAGCAGAGAGAGAGAGAGAGAGAGAGAGAGAGAGAGAGAGAGAGAGAGAGAGAGAGAGAGAGAGAGAGAGAGAGAGAGATTACCGAATGAAAATGCTTTATCCTCTGCATAAAGTAAAACAGTGATATTTAGAACTAAAACTTTAAATTGGCGGAAGGGTAGAAGAAGGGAGAGGAACAGTAAAAGAAATACAATAAAGAATGGAAAGATAAGCGTTATATATATATATATATATATATATATATATATATATATATATATATATATATATATATATATATATATATATATATATATATGTATATATATACAAATTCTTTTCAACGTCAAAATTATTTTCTTTCTCCCTTTGGTTCCATTTTTTCGCAAAATTATTTAATTTTTTCCTCGACCCTTCCTTCCTGCCACATCGTTGCTTCTCTTAAAGGGTTAATAATTTTCTCTCGATATTATTATTATTTTTTTTTTTTACGCTGATTATACTATTCGAATTCGTTGTATACATGTGTTTTCCTTAACAGTCACACACACACACACACACACACGCGCACACACACACACACACACACACACACACACACACACACACACACACACACACACACACACACACACACACACACACACACACACACACACACACACACACACACACACACACACACACACACACACACACACACACACACACACACACTTCCTATGAATATTTTAAATTTACTTATCAGCAAAGGTGGCGTCACACTGGGCAAATTTCTTCCCAACTTGCTGCTCGCATTTGCTGCCTGCTGGGCAAACTAAGCAAGAAATAACGTCTTGCAGTTCGTTTTCTTCTGTCAAGTGAAATAGAAAACGTCTGTGATGCCGGTTGTACTACAAGTTGTACTTGTAAAATAAGAATATATTGGCGTACTTTACTAATAAATTTGTCAAATGTAAACCTTTTAAAAGTGAAGTATATGCGCCAGTGTGTACTTGTAATTTGATTACGTGGTGTGTGAAATTATTTACAACGCTTATTTGACAACTGCAGCAGGCGAGAGAAACAATGTGTCGTGATGGAGTTCTGCGTTAAGTTTTATTGATGTGTGAAATCTTGCCACAAATGAAGTGAGTTATAGTGGAACCATTTTATAGACTGGTGTTGGCTGTAGGACCTGCTAGTGCTGTGTCACTTCAACCAAAAAGGCTTCGCCACGGTCTGGAGAAACCGTCGCACGGCAAATTGAGTTGCAAAGAGGAGCGAAAGATTTGTTACAGTGTTTTGTTCCATCATCAAATTAAATGCTATTAAAAAAGGATGCAGTCGTACATAATGTTATCATTTCTTTTTAATAATTAAGACAAAATAAAGAGGATGAAAAGATGCTGGTTTGGGGTTTGCGTTTAGAATGACTAAACGTAGACACAATGGTCCAGTACCAGTGTGACGCCAAACTTGTTGTGTGGTCCAATTCACTATCAAAGCGGGATAACATTATGTGATTTTGGTGTGTGTGTGGGTGTGTGTGTGTGTGTGTGTGTGTGTGTGTGTGTGTGTGTGTGTGTGTGTGTGTGTGTGTGTGTGCGTAATTGGGTATGTGGATGTGCATGTGTAAAAGTAAACTTCATCGAAATAAATTCTTGTTATTAGGAAAGAAATTCGCAAAAATCAAATTGATAGAGCTGCTCTGAAAACACGTGCAGGAGAGAGAGAAACATATAAGACGTTATAAAAATTGTGAAGAGAAGAATGAAAATAAGAAAAATGGCGAAAAAAAGAAGTGAAATGGAGACAGTTCATAAAACTTGAAAAGAAACATGAAAGTGATTCAGAAAAAAAAGAAAGATTGTAAGGTTTAAAGCAAAGAAGTTAATGAAAATAAGAGTACATCGATTCAACAGGCATTGATTATATTGAGGATGATGATGATTATTGTGATTATGTTCATGAGGTGGAAGAGGGGATAAACGATTAAAAAGTAGTAGTAGTAGTAGTAGTAGTAGTAGTAGTAGTAGTAGTAGTAGTAGTAGTAGCAGTAGTAGTAGTAGTAGCAGTAGTAGTAGTAGTAGTAGTAGTAGTAGTAGTAGTAGTAGTAGTAGTAGTAGTAGCAGCAGCAGCAGCAGTGGTGGTGGTGGTGGTGGTGGTGGTGGTGGTGGTGGTGGTGGTGGTGGTGGCAGCAGCAGCAGCAGCAGCAGCAGCAGCAGCAGCAGCAGGTGGTGGTGGTGGTGGCAGTGGTGGTGGTGGTGGTGGTGGTGGTGGTGGTGGTGGTGGTGGTGGTGGTGGTGGTGGTGGTGGTGGTGGTGGTGGTGGTGGTGGTGGTGGTGCAGCAGGTGGTGGTGGTGGTGGTGGTGGCAGCAGCAGCAGCAGCAGCAGCAGCAGCAGCAGCAGTGGTGGTGGTGGTAGTGGTGGTGGTAGTAGTAGTAGTAGTAGTAGTAGTAGTAGTAGTAATAGTAGTAGTGCTAGTATACTAGTAGTAGTGGTGGTAGTAATAGTGGTAGCAACAGCGGCAGGATCAATAGTAGCAGCAACAGCAGCAGCAGCAGCAGCAATAGCAGGAGCAGCAGCAGCAGCAGTAGCGGCAGCAGCAGCAATAGTAGTGGTAATATTATTAGTAGAAATTTTTATTGTCATAATTTATCTCCTCCGAAGTGTTAAGTAACTCACAGATTGTGGTGCTCGCTTGACGTTTTCTACAAATATAAATATAAAAATGATGCTCTAATAGGATTCCAATCATAATCACCGAAGCGAAACAGACTGAAAATAACGTATCTCTAAATTCATGGCCTTGAACCATTTTGAGCATGGCATATAAATGATATAGTGTTCGAAAGACCTTTCCAACATGTTTCAGGCCTTTCATGGTATTTTTCTTCTCATCAAGGTTAACTAAATAGATATAAACATGATGTTTATTTATCAAATATGAAAGCAGTTACTGTTCTTACAGTATGTGTTTTTTTCTCTTTTTTTCCCTCTCTCTCTTATGTACAGTCATTGAAATTCACTTATTATATGCTGCAAGGCATTCATTACCAGTTACGCTTATCACACTCACTACCAGACTCGTCCACTGGTTTTGGTATTTACTGGCGGTCGCAATCATGCCTTGTCCTCATGAAGTAATTCCAATGGGAAAGACCGCTTAATCTGAGGGGTCTCCAAGCGCAAGGGTTCGAATTCTGTCCACGGTCCGAGTGTAGGTTGGGCCTCCTCACTCGGGGCAACGGTTTCATAACGGGTGGGCTTTGAGATAGGAGGTACCCTAAAATGTATCCTTTTAGCCCATAAATTCCCGTGAAAAGCCCACATGGTATAAATAAAAAAAAAGGAGTAACAACATCAGCAACAACAACAATAATGATTAAAGATTTAACCACAATATCAAGTTTAACATATTACGTATATTTTCAAATAAAATAAAATCATGAAATTGCATATATGTAGAATAAAGGAATCTGAAAACTATCATGTAATCATTGAATCACCTGAGTCAATAAGGATATAGTGTTGCATGCTGTAGGTGATGTACAGTAACTCAGACCGGTCAACAGCCCCCCCCACCCCCAAACAGCCAGCGGTGCATGGTGGAGTAGAACAGTACGGGTAGCAGGCGGCAACGCGATGAGGCGGCCAACTAACCCCGTTGTTATTCAGGTGGTGCTCGGAACAGGTGGCACATAAGGTACAGGTTGATGGTGTGGTTCGGGCGATGGTAAACATGGAGCACCTGCACACAGCAAGAGGCGACGCACATCTGTAGGTGATCATGGTGTCGTTAACCCGTTCACTGCCGCTCGCCATGTGTTCTGTTTTATCCCTCTACCTAGTGCTCATTTTTTCTTTTATTATTTTTCCTATAATTCCCTTAATCAACGGTTCCCTAATTTTGTTGATATATGTTTGTGTTTCTTTCATATTTACGATCTATTACTTTTCAAGACTTGTTCGGTGTTGCCTCTTTATTTGATGTTTCTTATTTCATATATTCTTGTTTAAATTGCCATGTAAGTTACAATGGTGTCATGCAGCATTCCAGTAGTTTTGTGATGGTAATCGTTGATGAGGAATATG
>NC_059297.1:16420676-16453176 GCF_017591435.1 Portunus trituberculatus
GTACATATTAATTGATATAGAGAGGTTAAGATAGATAGATAACTGATGGATGGGTGGCTGAATAAATAGATAAGTAGGCAGATAGATGACAGATTGATGGATGGATAGATGGATGAACAGAGAGACAGATTAATCGATTGATAGGAATTTTATGGTCCAAAAAATACATGAAAAATAGATATCCTACTAATCACTAATGGACCAGAAATTAACAAAGGAATCAAGCGTCTGGAAAAATATCATGAGCGTAACATTTTGACGCCTGACTATCCTTTTCACATTTTAATGAAACTTCAAATATGATATGATGAAATTTCCTATTACTTAAATCTGACACACAACCAAAATTCGTAAATCTATCGTTGAAAGTAAACATTTAGATAAAATAACATTGCAATCATTATGACTTCAAATATGTGAAAACGTGTTTTGACACACGTGGAAATAAGAAAATCACAGTAGTAGTAGTAGTAGTAGTAGTAGTAGTAGTAGTAGTAGTAGTAGTAGTAGTAGTAGTAGTAGTAGTAGTAGTAGTAGTAGTAGTAGTAGTAGTAGTAGTAGCAGTAGTAGTAGTAGTAGTCGTAACAGTAGCAGTACTAGTAGTAGTAGTAGTAGTCGTAGTAGTAGTTGTAATTGAAGAGGTGAATACTTATCCTTGTAATCTCCGTCCATCTGCAAAGCTCCTGAAAGGCCTAGATTGTCCTTCAGGATTTAGTGTTTTCCCACTAGGTGTAGATCCTCTTTACACCAGAAATTTCCTCGGTTTCAGCCTTTTCCCTGTAACACAGTACTGCTTCACCATGGTCTGGGGTTTGGTGGGAAAAGATTGTTACTTCTATTATTTCCCTGGCCTCATATCCTCTCACGTATCTTCCTTCGTCTTCTACGCCTCGTGTAACATGTATATCTACATAATGGTGTCCCTACGACCACCCACTCTTTTTTTTCTCCTCACTAATGTTAAGATTTTTATTTCTTAAACATTTCATCACTTATTAATTATTTTAATTTCTATGTCGTTCCAAGAGTCCGTGGCAATTAAAATTTTTATTTTAATATATAGAATTGGCGCATTTACTTTTTCGTCAACTGTTACCGGTACATGAATAAAAAGATAACCCTTAAGAAACATTTTTTTTCTACCATTTTCATACTTGTCATATTTTCATAATGTAAGTCAATCAAACAAATAGTAGGTTTGTTTTGTGTGACTGTTTGTGAACTGACGTGTTTTCTTAAAAAAAAATACAGAAGTGACAGTTCTATTGTTCTTATGAAACTTTAAATGCAACAATTTTTATCTTTCATAATGTTTTTTTTTTTTTTCCAAGATCGTCAGTGTTTCCTGGAGATGCATAGGGCGAAGCATCATAGCCTTTGAATTGTGCTGCATAGCATATTACAATCTACCTGTGAGGGTAGACAAGTCTGTTGTTGATGCCCCTTTGTTGAATGGGTCACAGAGCGTTATTTGTATGGCTAATGTCCTTTATTTATATAAACTTTTCTCTTGTTCACACTGTAAGGCTGATAAAATACTGACTTGTCTGTATAGTTTTAGTCAAATGAGAGAGAGAGAGAGAGAGAGAGAGAGAGAGAGAGAGAGAGAGAGAGAGAGAGAGACCCATCAGTCATTTTTTTTCTTAACTGAATAGACTGGCATTAATATTTTGTGACAAAAGAAAATGGAAGCTATTTTCTTTCTTTTTACTTACTATTATGTTATGAAGGCTCAAACCCAAAGACAAAGACTTGACATGAAGTTTGTTTTGTAATTCTTTTTCGCAGTCTGAAAAAAAAACATGGCATGTATTAAAATATTTGTGGTATATAATTATGCTATCCTTTACTTGAGTTTCCTACGATTGCTTCTCCTCTTTGAAGTGATGTTAAAATATGTAAATTCACTCCAAGAAACAATTCGAGAATTCTCCTATGATTCTTCAAAGTGAAAGAGAATTGACTTCATCAGACCTGTCCTGCAAGATCGACTTTTTTTTTTACGTCAAGGAGACATGCCAAGGATTTATAAAAAGAAGTGAAAAAAGATAAACAGGAAATCATCTGGTAGTACAAATAAGAACATATTCGCTGATGGGAAGAAGTAGTAAAATGTTTTGAGAAGAAAAGATTGATGAAAGGCTCCATGTATTCTGCAGAGTTTGCTTCCTGCCGCGCTGTTCTGTTGAAAGGAAAATTGCTTTGTCATCTTCAGAATAATGCCGAAAACTTGACTTATTTGTCCACTTTTTGGGCTTTCCTTAAGGACTTCCCCAAGCACCTTCAGTCCCTCATACGCTCTGAAAAAACATGACACTTACATTAAATCGCGCTTTCTCTTCAGGTTGTCACTCCACTTCTTCGCTTTATTCCTTCCCCGTCTCTTATTCTTCATCCTCATCCTCTTTTCTTCTTTCCATCCTATTATTTCTTTCCATTTTTTCTCTTATCTTCCTTCTCGTCTTCCTTTCTTCTATCTCCTCCTCCTTCTCCGATTCCTTCTCCGTCTCGTCTTTCTGTCCTCTTTTTCTTCCTCTTCCTCCTCCTCCTGCTCCTTTTCGTCCTCGTCCTCGTCCTCGTCCTCCTCCTCCTCCTCCTCCTCCTCCTCCTCCTCCTCCTCCTCCTCCTCCTCCTCCTCCTCCTTCCTTCCTTCCTTCCTTCCTGCCTTCTTCCCTTGAGTATATAAAAGCAAGTCTTATTAAGAGTACTATTTTCTTCGACAAACAAGTCATTCTAAGCAACATAACATAACATCTGCAAGCAGTTTTTATCAAAAGTCAAATTCATACTAGAATGTTGATCTATTAATAATGACCTTCCTTGTTTACTGTGGTTGTGCAGGCTGATGAAAATGTTTGTGTACGTTGCCTGTGCTTTATAGATAGACAGATAGATGAATCGGATAGATAGATTAATTGATATACATTTTTTTCACCACAACACATCTTTTATTATAGATATATGTTTTTTTAAGTTACACTATATATATCTTTGTTAATATTTAAAGTACAATATATTTACTTTTTTTTCTCTATTTTTAATTTTACACTACGTGCCTTATGCCTAATACGAAGCATACATAAAAGAATTACATAACTTGACACAGAAAAGCATTGTCAGGGTTTTATTATTTACCACACCTTTTTTTTTTTTTTCGGAAGGTCTCGATGCACACTATACATGAATTTATTTGGATCATGAAAGAAGGAAGGGATGTTATGGGGAGAGGGAATATTGGATGGGCAAACAGAGAGAGAGAAAGAGAGGCAGCAAGATAGACGATGGATAGATAGATAGATCGATGTGTATATGTGTGTGTGTGTGTGTGTGTGTGTGTGTGTGTGTGTGTGTGTGTGTGTGTGTGTGTGTGTGTGTGTGTGTGTGTGTGAGAGAGAGAGAGAGAGAGAGAGAGAGAGAGAGAGAGAGAGAGAGAGAGAGAGAGAGACATTATAAACACACACACACACACACACACACACACACACACACACACACACACACACACACACACACACACACACACACACACACACACAGTTGCCTGAAGAACTCTTTAAATAACGCTATTTTTACTTAATAATTGCACAAGACGAAAATAATAAAGTCAATCTTGAATTTACTTGAAACGAGACTGAAAAGTACAAAATATTATTTTTTTTATAATCTTTTTTTTCTGAATATTTCCTTTCTTCATTCATTCATTCATTCCATATTTCTTACCTTCCTACTCGCCTTTCTTTCTCTACCTCTTCTAATTCCCATCTTCTTTCCTTCCTTCCTTCCTTCCTTCCTACCTTCCTTCCTTTTTTTTTTTTTTTCCCCTGCCTCCTCCCTTTCTTTTTTCTTCCTTTGCCACTTCCCTCTATTTTCCTCTTTTCTTCCCTTTCGTCCTTCGTTTGTTTTCTTTCCTTTCTCCCTTCCCCATATCTCTCACCCACCCTAACTCCCTCCTTCCCTCTCTCCTCTTTCCTTCCTTCCTTCCTTCCTTCCTTCCATCCGTCGCTAGCCAGAGTAATGTTGCGTCTTGCTCTGTACCATACCGTGACCATCCCCCTTCCCCACACTGTTCTTTCCCTTACTGCCTCTTTTTTTTTCATCTCCTTTTCTTTAGCCACCTCTCTCCAGTTTTTTTTTTTTTTTTTTTCATTTTGCTCTCCTCACTCACCCACCATCACCACCACCACCGCCTTTATCGTTAGCCTATACAGAACTCTTCAGTCACCCTCACTCAAGCCATAAATTAGGGACACTTCTTGGGGAGAGAAAAATTTACATAACATTTCATGCTTTTTTTTTTTTTTTTTTTTTAAGGGTATGAAGTCTGACGTAAGACATCTGGTGCCGTTTTTTATTATTTTTTTTTCTCTATCTCATCGCTGATGGAAGTAAAGACAGTTTCTCCTCCCTCCATCTCTCTCTCTCTCTCTCTCTCTCTCTCTCTCTCTCTGTGTGTGTGTGTGTGTGTGTGTGTGTGTGTGTGTGTGTGTGTGTGTGTGTCGTTCTCGCTCTCATCCTTTCTGACTGTATTTTACGTCGAAGCGACCTTATATTTAAAGGAGCGAGTCAGTCAGACATTGTAATCGTATATTTTTATCGTTGTCGTCTACTTTTTGTTAATAAGAAATATGTGTTTCATGTGGAGGTGAAAGGAGACGCCTTATATAATGTAGATCTTCCATACTTCCTGCCGTTACCTTATTATATTCATGAGTTACGTATAAAAAGGGAAGTCACTTCATACTTATATTCCAATTTTAGTAACCTTTTTTTTACCTTTCTTTTGGACAAGCAGCTCAGTGAGTCATTTTCCTTTTTTTTTTTTTCGGCCGATGGCTCTCTTACATAAAAGAAATGATATGGTAATAGTTGAATATATATATATATATATATATATATATATATATATATATATATATATATATATATATATATATATATATATATATATATATTGTTCATTTTTCTGTGTCCTCTTCAACATTTTGTTTTAGTCAGCAACCTTTTTTTTTCTTCTTTCCTTGCACGAATATAAATTAGTCGATGAAGCGAACCATGGGGCTCGTAAAGCCTTGTTTTGTTTGCAAGGTGCTTGCCGCATAAACCATCGGGTCCAGAGTGCTGGACACCTCACCTGTACCCAGGAAACAGCACAAGGAATCTGTACCCATCGCCTTCCGTACCCTGTTTCATTAAAAGGAAAAAAAAAAAAAAAAAATGAGTTTTACTGTGTTGAAAGTTTGTCATAATTTTTTATTGGGTTTAGGGTTTGCGGCCTTTGTTGCTTTTCCTATATATATATATATATATATATATATATATATATATATATATATATATATATATATATATATATATATATATATATATATATATATATATATATATATATATATATATATATATATATATATATATATATATATATATATATATATATATATATATATATATATATATATATATATATATATATATATATATATCTCTCACTGTCTACCTCGCGTAGTACCTTTATGTGTACATGGCAAGAAACGCCAGCTTTGTAGTACTCGTAATTCGCACAAAGACCTGCATGTAAAGAATACACATCCATCCCAGATCAGCTTTATTAGAATAATGACACGAATTACATTTAAGCATTCATCATTGCACCTTTAAATTGATACTAAAGACTAGCAGTAATTTCACTATTAACAAGAAGGCGTTGATTTTTTTTTTGGAGTCAGTGACTTTTGGGTTGCTTTAAAATGCGATTAAGGTTTTCCATGCAAGGCACTTGATTCCCAAATGACAGTATCAGTGAACATGTGTAAATCACTCCGGTATAAGAAATATATGGTGTGTGCATTTATTCATTAATTAATTTACAATAGATCACTGACCAATCCGTCTGAGACAACACTAACAGATGTCACTATACTTTAGTTACCCCTTGGACTACATGATCTTTTTTTTTTTTATCCCACAAGTAAATCGATTGCAAACTAGCGCCATTTCACGGAAAAAAGACAAAAATAAACTTTACTAATTACACAGGTTTGCAGTTTTCATCACCCAGCAAGCTTTCATGGAATAACTGGAGGGTATTATAAGGATTTTACATACCACTTTGAAAGAAACAGTAAAGCAACACGACTGTCCTCACCAGTTATGTAAAATAAGGGAGGTTTCTTGACACTAATCCTCCAGTTTTAGGAACCCTTTTTACCTTCCTTTTGAACCAGCAGCTCAGTGAACTTCTTTTTCACTGTCTCTATTGCCCTTATCCAATGCCGCTCTTACATAAAAGAAAAAATGCTAATCGTTTAACATGTGTATTAGTCAGTCTTCTTTTCCCCCCGTTTTACATTTTTCTTTCAATCAGCAATCCATTTCTTTTCGATCCCTACACGAATAGAAATTAGCCTTTAAAGCAGCAGACCAATTCGTCTTTATTGGACGTGACCTGACCCTACTGAGGTATTGAACTATATTTATTGCCAGTCTACAAGTAAGCACATTGCAAGCTAACACGTTTTTCAGAAATAGAATGGAAAAAAAAATCTTCTGTAATATCACGGGTTAGCGGCTGTTTCATGACTACCAAAAAGCCAACACAACTGAATGGAATTGAATTTTAAGATTTTTTTTATCTCACCACATTTCATAAACAGAGATAATAACACGATTTGAGGGTTTTGATTTTCCTCCGACACCAGCAGTCTCAAAAGGAACAGTAACTTTATACAAGCCAGGAATAATAAGAGGGGAGGAGGCAGCCCTCCCACCCGTCCACCCACCACCCTTGTCCCGCAGCAGGAGAGAGAACGCCCCCAAAAAAGTGTCGGGGAAAGAGAGTGGGTCAGTGCCCGGCGGTCGACGTCCTGCATAATTTAGGGCGGTGGTCGAAGAGAGCCGTGCAGGTTGAAGGCAAGAAGGAAAAAGGAGGCGCAGGAGAAGGTATAAGATGACAAAGGTAGAGGGAAAGGAAGGAAGGAAGGAGAGGCTTACAGTGTGACAAGTGTATGGCAGGAGGAGGAGGAGAAAGAGGAGAGTGGGGGGAGGGGAGAAAAGAGAAGGGAGGAAACAGAAAAGAAGAAGGAGTAAAAGAAGAGGGGAACAGCCGAATGGAGGAGGAGGAGGAAGAAGAGAAGGAAGAGAAGGGAGGAAGCGGAAGGAGAAGAGGGAGAGGAGAGGAAGTGGGATAAGATGGAGGAGAAAAAGAGACTTCCACTGCACTCTCCGTTCTTTCTTACCAGTAAATTAGACTTGTGCGAAGAGTAAACAGGTAAGCTCGTCCTGGGCCAACAAGCTTCCTGTTACTTGTGCTACGTGTGTAATCCTGACTAAAGAAGATGACGAAGTACGAGAGGAAAAGAAAGGAACATTAGAACGACGACGAGGAGGAGGAGGAGGAGGGATAAAAGTAAAAACATGAAGGAGAAGGATAATGAGAGGGAACGAGGAAAACAGGAGGCAAAGATCAAAACAACGATGACCTGAAAGAGCAAGAGAAGGAGTAGAAGGAGGAGGAGGAGGATGAAGAAAAAAAAGGAGGAGAAGAGAAAGAGGTAAGAGAGAGAGAGAGAGAAAGAGAGGGAAAGAATAAAAGAGGTCCAAAAATGATGATAAAAAGTGAGGGAAAAAAAAAAGGTAAGGAAAAATGAAGTGGAGAAAGCAGTGTTAGGAATTTTTTTTTTAAGTGGAAGAAATAGGTGAGAAAGAGAGAAAGAGAAAACGAAAGACAGGGAAGAAAAAAAAAGGATGATGTGACGGAGGATGCGAATGACCGGGAGTAAGGAATCAGGACAAAGAAGAAAAAAGGAAACGTAGAAAAATTGGCGCAAAAATAAGGTCGAAGGGAATAGGCGAACGAGGGTAAAAGGGTGACAGACGTGTGATCAAGACAGGCGGGTGTAAAGGTTAGGAAAATGGAGCAGAGAGAGAGAGAGAGAGAGAGAGCTGGTATAGGACCGACGCTAACAGGCCGGAAGGCGAGCTGAAGGGGAGGTGTACAGGAGAGTTTGGGATTTTAATAATAAAGCAGAGTAAAGAGGATGGTTCAGAGGCGCCCCCTGCCTGCCAAATACACACGGGGCCACCAATTCAGAGCTCTCCCCGCCGCCTTGGATATGATGGTTTTTAGCACATAGGGGAGAACAAACAAAAGACGTGTGGTGATATTTTGTGTCCGGCGCTTTTGATGAACCTCGTGAGTGAAGAATGGAAGTGATGAATTACTAGCATTGGTTTAGCTGCATGAATTTCTCTTGTCAGTAGTAATGTAATGCGTGTTCTGTGCTGTGCTGTACATGTGCTCTGGTGTGTGTGTGTGTGTGTGTGTGTGTGTGTGTGTGTGTGTGTGTGTGAAGTAATATTGTATGTTGTGATGTCTGTATATAAGCTCTTTTTTCATCATGCATGTACACGTACAGTACAAGCTCGTAAATTTTTTTTTTTTTTTTTTTTGGCGGAAAAATGGCTTTTCGTCTTAAACATTTGTGACAGTTAGTCAATAAATTATAACAAAAATAATTAAAACATGCAAAAAGTGTTGTAAAGAAAAGATAGAATAAAGAGAAAGATGTGTGTGTGTGTGTGTGTGTGTGTGTGTGTGTGTGTGTGTGTGTGTGTGTGTGTGTATACGTAAGTGAACAGTTTTTTACGCGTCTATTGTCTGAAAAATTATGTTGCTCTTTAAATCCTGGAGGCTCGGCTACTGTCAGGCGCGGGGTGGAAAGGGGCTGGTGGTCTCACTCCATGCATGTATGTAAGGGTGAAGGTAAGGCAGGCGAGTCCTCTTTGCGATTGTATACGCCGGAGGGTGCGTGTGACATCTGTCTCCCTTGCACGACCCATAGAGAGTGCGTACGGCGGTGGCGGTGATTCTCTTGATAAAGAGATTACCTTCACTGGTTAAGGAATAAGCATAATAAAACGTTTTATGCAAATATCAAGGGAAAGTAATCGTTTGTAATTGTTGTGAGAATATCCTCTTTTAGAGGTAAAAAAGCTGTTTTTCTTTTAACGGTGTTGGTTGTTTTTTTCATTAAACCAGAGTGAAAAAGTTATTTTTAATAAAAAAAAGACCAAAAATTATGAAATATTATAAATATGTGTTTTTTTTTTTTGTGTGTGTGTGTTTTGAAACATGAACGTTTTAGATTTTGTCAGTCATGAAGATGTCAGAAAAATGCGCTTGAAATTAAATCATTGATATTAGAAAACGTTGTTATTGCTCTAGTAGCAGAATATAAACACTTATTCCGAATTTATCAAAGAATATTTCCTACAGTAGTTCCATAAGAAATTACAAACATTGTTATTATTCAAAAAATCTTAAAGCACAAAAGATGTAATTTTTTTTTTTTATTTATAAAATTTTATAAAATTTTATAAAATTTTATAAAAGCATTATATATACGTGTGTGTGTGTGTGTGTGTGTGTGTGTGTGTGTGTGTGTGTACTGTAACTTGTGGTGGGGAACATTAATTATTGCAGTAAGGAATTGTCACTTATGATGGTGTAAATGTTAAAAAAAATCACGAAACAATGAGAATCCCTCCCGTCAACACTCAACTGAACAAACGGCTCTGGAAATGGCGGTGTTATGAATCAATGCGATGAATGTGACGCGGCTTTCTAACTGATGTACTGAACTTGTTTTTAATTACTTTCCAAGAAAGTAAGAGAGAGAAAGAGAGAGAGAGAGAGAGAGAGAGAGAGAGAGAGAGAGAGAGAGAGAGAGAGAGAGAGAGAGAGAGAGAGAGAGAGAGAGAGAGAGAGAGAGAGAGAGAGAGAGAGAGAGAGCAATACCTGATTTCTACACCTATATCAATACCATTAAAAAAAAAAATGTAAAATGGCTAAGTGAAGTACTACACTGGTAAAATTTTCACGTTAACGACACTCGAACATGTTTTTCATACTGATGTTAATTTCTTTCGCGTTACATATATTTCTCACTCGATTCATTGACACTCCTGGATGGTCGCGTTTGCCGTTTGTGCAGATGTTGAAATTTACGTGCTTTGATGTGCACTGGGGCTCGAGATTGATATGAATCCACTTCCCAACGACCAGATGTTCTTGTTAGGCAGTTCTGTGAGGCACTTACTGAAATAAAGTATGATAAGGAAACACAAATCAATATCGTCGGTCATGTAGGAAAGCTTGCTGTATGAATTTCGTTTGTTGTATATTTAAGTGGGAAAAGGAGAAGAGAGCAAACACGTATTACACCTTAGAAAAATGATGGCAAAAAAAAAAGGAAACGAAATTTACAAAAGCTTAGTTTATTCTACCTTTTGTGGCTGATTTATATGCTTCTTATTCTTAATAGAAACGTTTTGTAAAGTTTTAAAGTATAATGTAATTCAGAATCATTGGCGGGAAAATGAGTAACCAAAGTATGTCAAACGCTTTGTGGGTCTGTTTTCAGTTTTGGTATTCAAAATTTGTGAGGCGGTAGCGTAGTGGATAAGGCGGTGAGCGTGGGATCGGGCAGACATCCATGTATAGGTTCAAAACCCACCAAATGCCGCCTTGAAACTTTCTCATTTGCCGAGTGATTTCAAGTTACCTACATGTCACCATGATACCCAGGTTCCATTTTGGTATTAGGGATTATCAGACTAGCCTTTGTTTTATATATCATTTTTCCATTTTTTCCTGTGAAGACATTTAGATTAAAACACAGCTGTATGTGTTTTCGTATAGTTTCCCCTTAGTCAGACCTTGCCCTGTATTGTACGAGAACAAAATTTCCTTCATTTAAATTTTCCCGGAGCTAATTAAAACTGTTGTATAGGGGACAAGCTGGAGATGACTTGCATTTAAAAGTCCTCTGAAAGTGGTAGGGAGAATGAGTTTGCGGAAGAATGAAGCTACCACCACCACCACCATCACTGCCGCCACCAACACCAACACCACCAACATTACCAACGCCCTTGTCTAACAGCGTGTAGAGTGTTCGGACACCACACCAGTCCACTACCTGCCCGCTCAGCCAGCCCAACACTCATCTTACCACGTGTTCCATTGTTGATTAAAAAAAAAAGATTGACCAGCACAGACGCCAACGTTCACTCTGTTGTTTCTTCTGTTTTTCCTTCCTTTGTATTGTGTAGCTTAGTTGCTAACAGGTCAAAATAAAGGATCTGTTGAAGCTTCACTTTAGCTCTTTTTTTGTATATCGTTGTACCCACGTAAGAAAATTTAAGATATTTACTTTGCTGATAATGTTAAGTGATATAAAGAAAAAAACACTTTGTCAATATTTATATCTTTATGATAATTGATTGATTTTACGTGTCATAATATTACTAGTAATAGTATCTTTTTGACATCTTTACATATTTTCAATGGATATCGCCTCGTTAACTTTCAAAACAGCTTTTCATAAATGTATCGCCAACACTGATTTATATATTATATATTGAGGATTTTGAGTAATAGGTTTGAGAACACACAATGACTTTTGGTATACATAAATTTCTCTGATATTTTTCTTAACCACTTTTGCATCATATCTTATTTTCCTTGTAGGTCATGAATACTTTCTCGGAGACTGATGTAAGGAAATAAAAGAAATAAGAAATTTAGAGAGATTCCCACGACTGCCACTGCGGGGGGGATATAATGGTAATCAAAATACATCTTCGAAACTTAGGAAATGTTACAGGAATGCTGGAGAGCTGAGTGTGAGAGTTAGTTCCATATTTTGTTAGTGATGGACTTCAGGTGACCACCGTTACATAATAAAATCGCTTCCTGCCCCAATGTTTCTCTTTATTTGTTTCTCTAACTTTATGTCCGTCTTTCTCTCTCTCTCTCTCTCTCTCTCTCTCTCTCTCTCTCTCTCTCTCTCTCTCTCTCTCTCTCTCTCTCTCTCTCTCTCTCTCTCTCTCTCTCTCTCTCTCTCTGTTCCAATGTGACAGTTTAACTTTCTCCCAAAAATTTAAGTGTAACATTAATTATCTTCCTCTTCTCCTTTAATGGTGTCACCACGTGGGGTGTTTTCAGTAACCTGCTTTTACATAGTGTCCCTTTAGGGATTCAGGTAAACTACGTAACTAAGAAATATACGTAATTTCTCATTCCTGACGGCTGTCTTCATTTTCTGTTCGTGCATATATATATATATATATATATATATATATATATATATATATATATATATATATATATATATATATATATATATATATATATATATAAATATATATATATATATATATATATATATATATATATATATATATATATATATATATATGTGTGTGTGTGTGTGTGTGTGTGTGTGTGTGTGTGTGTGTGTGTGTGTGTGTGTGTGTGTATATATATATATATATATATATATATATATATATATATATATATATATATATATATATATATACACACACACACACACACACACACACATATATATATATATATATATATATATATATATATATATATATATATATATATATATATATATATTTTTTTTTTTGAGACAGATTGAAACAATTTGTTGCATAGAAACTTCGTTTCCTGAAAAGTAATTACTATTTCGTGTTATTTACGTGATTTAAAAAGAAATTGAAATTAAATTTCATGTTTTTGTTAGGTTTCATATCGACTAAAAAATGGCAAAAGGTGAAAAAAGGAAAAGACTATATGTATATATATATATATATATATATATATATATATATATATATATATATATATATATATATATACATATAGTCTTTTCCTTTTTCACCTTTTTGCCATTTTTTAGTCGATATGAAACCTAACAAAAACATGAAATTTAATTTCAATTTCTTTTTAAATCACGTAAATAACACGAAATAGTAATTACTTTTCAGGAAAAGAAGTTTCTATGCAACAAATTGTTTCAATCTGTCTTTCTAATTGATAGCGACTTGTTCACTCTTGTAAAGCAGAAATTTTCACTTAATTGATATTTGAATTGAGAAATGAAATTAATTAAGGATAAAGAATAATATTTCTTTGTTAGAGGATACATTAAAATAAATGCCTTGATTCACAACAATTATATAGACGAACGCAAGGAGAGATGTGTTTGAGAGGTTATGAGATTATTTGGATAAAACAATCATATAAAGGGAAGTAAAGGTGAAGATCTTCCTGTAAGAAAGCATGATGAGACTTTTAAATAGGGAAGATATTCACACTCGCGCGTTCACTGTACGCTTACACACACACACACACACACACACACACACATATATATATATATATATATATATATATATATATATATATATATATATATATATATATATATATATATATATATATATATATATATATATATATATATATATATATATATATATATATATATATATATATATATATATATATATATATATATATATATATATATATATATATATATATATATATATATATATATATATATATATATATATATATATATATATATATATATATATATATATATATATATATATATATATATATATATATATATATATATATATATATATATATATATATATATGTGTGTGTGTGTATATATATATATATATATATATATATATATATATATATATATATATATATATATATATATATATATATATATATATATATATATATATATATATATATATATATATATATATATATATATATATATATATATATATATATATATATATATATATATATATATATATATAATATAATATCATCTTTTCTTCTCATCAATTCCTCTTCTCTGCTGACTATCTTCAGCCTCTTTTTCACCGCCGCAATGTTGCATCTCTTGCTATCTTTTACTGTTATTTTCATGCAACTTCTCCACTGATCCTGCTAACTACATGCCTCCCCTCCTCCCGTGTCCTTGCTGCACAAGACTTTCTTTTTCGTCTCGCCCTTATTTTGATCACCTCCCTAATGTAGGAGCTGACCAGTACCCTCTGTCATGCATACATTTCTCTGGTGAACTTAGGAACTCCCACCCTGCTTTTGAATTTTCATTTTCATATGACTTGACCTCATTTAAGAGAAAGGTTGCTGAACTTTCTCTGACCTGCACGGGGACTGTTGTTGTAAATAGGCCTTTTTTTCACCCTTCTTTTTCCTTTGGCCAGCTTTCCCCTCTTACATATAAAAAAGACATAAGAATAAACTGATTTATAAAGAGAACAACACGTAATTGAAAAAGGTGTTTTCGTGAAACAACGCAAATAAAGTTAAGGAAAACCTCATGAGAAGGTTAAGTAGATTTATTGAAGAAGATGATAGGTAAAAATACAAATAGATAGGCATGAACTGCCAAGCTGCCTTGTGTACCACAAGCTGCTTATGTTCTTAAAATTTACCTCCAGAAAGCAAACGAATTTCTTTTTTAATTCTTATATTTTCCTGCCTATTTTCCGTTTAATATGTTAAGAATATTCTCTCGAAGACATGTTGGGCGAAGAATATGTAGTAGACAGCTGAGAGTTATAGCATGTTTTGCCTCATAATGAAAAAAGGAGGCATTTTATTTACATAAAACGTTACATAAAAAATGTATGCAATGTATATACTGTAGAAATAGATAATAGGGAGGACATAATATAATAGAGAGAGAATAGAGAGAATATGATATAATGCGTTGCAAAAGATGTACCATATTATATTCTTGATTTTTAAAGTCTGTAAGAAGCAATCAATACGAAAGAAATTCTCTTAGCAAGAAGTCTGAACCCGACATGGAATTGGGCATGTAGGAAAGAAAATATATCTATCAAAGACTTATGACGTGGGAACCTAATGTCGCTGTAATTATTTACGTCATTACTGAGTGATTTGAAAGATGAACGTTGTGGTAAGGTAAAAAGGCAAAACATTATTGGCTTTAGCGCTAAGAAAATATGAATCATGTGTGAATTTCTAGTCTGAAAATTAAACAGCGTTTATTCTAGGTAGGAAATGGATGTGAGTGCAGTCTCAAGATAGGTTAGTAGTGGTAGTGTGGAAGATGATGATGTACTTTTTAGAAGGTGAAAACTTGGGAACAGCAGATAGTTTCCTTTTTAGGGTGTAGGGACGTCCGTGGGGCGGAAGTTGAGTCGTACAGTGAGCGGAGGATCATAGGGCTTCACGAGTTCGACGGAACTTTGGGAAGAAGAGAGAGAGAGAGAGAGAGAGAGAGAGAGAGAGAGAACATGTAGAAATGTTGTACGTCGGTGAAATATCATTTAAAGAAATACTCATTAGCAGATATTTTGGAAATCATATACTTGAGAGCTGTAGTTGGATGTCATTCGTGAGGTTTTGTGAATAAAGGGAACAAAGTAAACCTTAACAGCGAACCAGAGCAAGAGGGAAAAAATCTAGAAAAATCGAGGAAAACGGGTGAATGGGGAAGTTTTATGAAAAATAAATAGAGAGAGCAGAAGGAAAGACATGAAAGCTTCGGTTCACACAGAAGGAATTGTCTGCGAAGATGAGAAAAGTGTGTATTGTACAGAATTTGGTATTTATTGTGGTGTTTAGAGAGCGTCTATACTTTACTTCCTGTTATTCTTTGCAGATGGTGACAAAATGTAGTGAATGGTATCAATGGGATATTGGTATTAAAAGAGGCACACAAAAGAGGAATATAAGGAATATAAGGAGAGGTGGCGGCTCCTCTCCGGAGGCCAGGCCAGTACGATAAGGATAGTCCCTTAGGGAGCGAGACGTCAGATAGATAGATAAATAGATGGATATTGGTTGGCATGTTTCAAACAGGAATTTCTACTCGTATGCCTAGAGGCTGTATATATGTGTGTGTGCGTGCGTATGTGCGTGTGTGTTATATATATATATATATATATATATATATATATATATATATATATATATATATATATATATATATATATATATATATATATATAGATAGATAGATATATATATATATATATATATATATATATATATATATATATATATATATATATTTTTTTTTATTTATTTATATATATAGATAGAGAGAGAGAGAGAGAGAGAGAGAGAGAGAGAGAGAGAGAGAGAGAGAGAGAGAGAGAGAGAGAGAGCATATTAACATTCCTAATAAATGAGGAGCGCCATACGAGACGCATACACATGGAATTCAGGTTCACATTTACAAGCATTCCCTCACCTCTCAGCCTGCAGCATGGACAGGAGGGACGACTAATCTTCACCGCACCACATTGTGGCTTGTTGGTGATATTAATGCTTTTCCGTCTGTCATTATTTAGTTTTGTTCTGTTATTCATGTTCTTATTTTCGTTGGTATTAATAGTTTGTTATTTTTATTTTTGCTTCTCATTTTATTGTTCATGCTTTTTATTTTGTATTGTTTCCCTTTTTTCTTCTTCTTCTTGTTCGTCTTGTTTTTTGTTTTTATTCTTATTCTTTTTGTTCTTGTTCTTTCTTCTTTTTTCTTTTTCTTCTTGTTTTTCTTATTATTTTTTGTTGTTGATGTTCTTTATAACGCTCGGATGTTATTTATAACACTGCCAAAATGTGACGTGCTCATACTTGCTATGTTCATCACTTTCTTTGCATATTTAAACTTCACTTCATAGTTGTAATGATATATATATATATATATATATATATATATATATATATATATATATATATATATATATATATATATATATATATATATATATATATATATATATATATATATATATATATATATATATATATATATATATATATATATATATATATATATATATATATATATATATATATATATATATATATATATATATATATATATATATATATATATATATATATATATATATATATATATATATATATATATATATATATATATATATATATATATATATATATATATATATATATATATATATATATATATATATATATATAATATATTTAAAATGTTTGAAAGTAGTAGGTATAAAGCAAATTCGCATGAGTTGAGTGAAATGTGTGTGTACTAGCATGTAATAAATATTTAATAAATGTGCTATTGTTGCTATTTCCAGATGGTAATCTCATGAATCTTTCAGGATTAGCTTTCAAGTTAGAGTCGTTCATCTTTTCCTAGGATATCTTTCTCGACACATGGGATTTGAGAATGACAGCCACATGTATGAATGAAATAGAAAATAATGGAAACAAAAGTTATGATTTAAGCATTTCTGTTCCTTTTTTTTTTTTTTTTACCAGAACGTGGTTCCTTCTCCGAATTTTCTTAAATTTAATTGTTTGTCATGTACGAAGGTGGCTGAAGCGGCTGAGCTTGAAGAGACTAGTTAGTGCGGGTTTCAGTGTAATAATTGAACTAAAACTCTCTTCGAAACTCGTCAGACGTAAGTTTTTTTCTTAAGAATCTGTTGATTCTATCTTTATAATTCATGGTTTTTGGTAAAATACTATCAAGAAAAATACTGTCAAAAAATATAAAATCATAAATAAAAATATTGTGAATATTATCAATGTAATCAGATTTGTTT
Source organism: Portunus trituberculatus (assembly GCF_017591435.1). Lineage (NCBI taxonomy): Eukaryota > Metazoa > Arthropoda > Malacostraca > Decapoda > Portunidae > Portunus > Portunus trituberculatus. Next base: position 16,438,164 of record NC_059297.1, read on the forward strand.
AGACACTGGCACAACCGAGTAACGGTGTGTTGTTTAATAACGGATCTGATTATATATATATATATATATATATATATATATATATATATATATATATATATATATATATATATATATATATATATATATATATATATATAGATAGATAGATATATATATATATATATATATATATATATATATATATATATATATATATATATATATATATATATATATATATTTTTTTTTATTTATATATATATATGAGACAGAGAGAGAGAGAGAGAGAGAGAGAGAGAGAGAGAGAGAGAGAGAGAGAGCATATTAACATTCCTAATAAATGAGGAGCGCCATACGAGACGCATACACATGGAATTCAGGTTCACATTTACAAGCATTCCCTCACCTCTCAGCCTGCAGCATGGACAGGAGGGACGACTAATCTTCACCGCACCACATTGTGGCTTGTTGGTGATATTAATGCTTTTCCGTCTGTCATTATTTAGTTTTGTTCTGTTATTCATGTTCTTATTTTCGTTGGTATTAATAGTTTGTTATTTTTATTTTTGCTTCTCATTTTATTGTTCATGCTTTTTATTTTGTATTGTTTCCCTTTTTCCTTCTTCTTCTTGTTCGTCTTGTTTTTGTTTTTATTCTTATTCTTTTGTTCTTGTTCTTTCTTCTTTTTCTTTTTCTTCTTGTTTTCTTATTATTTTTTGTTGTTGATGTTCTTTATAACGCTCGGATGTTATTTATAACACTGCCAAAATGTGACGTGCTCATTCTTGCTATGTTCATCACTTTCTTTGCATATTTAAACTTCACTTCATAGTTGTAATGATATATATATATATATATATATATATATATATATATATATATATATATATATATATATATATATATATATATATATATATATATATATATATATATATATATATATATATATATATATATATATATATATATATATATATATATATATATATATATATATATATATATATATATATATATATATATATATATATATATATATATATATATATATATATATATATATATATATATATATATATATATATATATATATATATATATATATATATATATATATATATATATATATATATATATTATATATTTGTTTGAAAGTAGTAGGTATAAAGCAAATTCGCATGAGTTGAGTGAAATGTGTGTGTACTAGCATGTAATAAATATTTAATAAATGTGCTATTGTTGCTATTTCCAGATGGTAATCTCATGAATCTTTCAGGATTAGCTTTCAAGTTAGAGTCGTTCATCTTTTCCTAGGATATCTTTCTCGACACATGGGATTTGAGAATGACAGCCACATGTATGAATGAAATAGAAAATAATGGAAACAAAAAGTTATGATTTAAGCATTTCTGTTCCTTTTTTTTTTTTTTTTTACCAGAACGTGGTTCCTTCTCCGAATTTTCTTAAATTTAATTGTTTGTCATGTACGAAGGTGGCTGAAGCGGCTCAGCTTGAAGAGACTAGTTAGTGCGGGTTTCAGTGTAATAATTGAACTAAAACTCTCTTCGAAACTCGTCAGATGTAAGTTTTTTTCTTAAGAATCTGTTGATTCTATCTTTATAATTCATGGTTTTTGGTAAAATACTATCAAGAAAAATACTGTCAAAAAATATAAAATCATAAATAAAAATATTGTGAATATTATCAATGTAATCAGATTTGTTTAGACACTGGCACAACCGAGTAACGGTGTGTTGTTTAATAACGGATCTGATTATACTGTAAAAGTTTATAATTTTCATTGTGGTATATGTTTTTTTTTCCTTATTCTTGAAAATATTTTCCTTACCTATTTTTTAAAAGGAAATTACTTTATGTATATCGATGAAGAAAATACCAAAGGCGTTTCTGTCGTCATATATGGTAATTCATATAAAAGGAGATTATACACAATAAATAGCAGACCTTTGTTGTGCTCGCTGACTTAGTAAGCAAAAGGTGTTTTCTGTGCGCGCCGGTAAAGACACAAACTTTCTATACACTGATGGAATACACAGGAAACGTTCCTTATATATGTGACTTTGTTGAATTGAGTAAACTCACAAATTGATAACAGCAGTCTTTTTTGTGGAGGTATACTTGAAGCTATGAATGGGCGTGGATATGCCAGATGAGCACAACAGATTCCCTATGTATACCTTCAGCCAATAATTGTACATAGTATAAATATGCAGAGAACTTTTCATGTACGGCAATTTATATGTAAGCCTGCATTCGTATATTATTTTTGTTTCGTCGTCATCATTAGAGGAAGAAGTAACAACATCACCGCTATCAGAGAAAGAAAGGAAGAACCACTAACACCTCCACAATCAAATGGAAAGAAAAAAAAAGAAAGATTAAGCGGCATAATTATTGACAGTAGCGCTACCGTCAAAGAAAGTAGACCCAGCAGCACAAGGAGCATCAGAAGAATAAAAGACATCAAATGATAAAGAGGATCTTTCAAAAGTATATAGTTTAGACTTTATGAATCTGATATACTTTAAGTTAAGTATAGCAAAAGTGTGTATAGTTTTGATAGATCCAGCACCAAAACACATCATCACCATACTCATGAAGCGACGTCATGTGTCGTATTCCTGACCGTGTTGGAGATACACCCAACATCCTTGATCTTTTCCTTGCCTCTAATCCTTCTCCTTATGCTGTTACCCCATCTTCTCCGTTGGGCTCCTTCGATCACAACCTCATATCTATATCTTCTTTTATTTCTGCATTTCTTCCTCAGGAACCCCGAAAGCAGAGGTGACTCTTGTATCTTGCCTCTTCCAGTTAGGTGTACCTGAGGAGGTATTATGCTGATTATGCTCATTCTTTTTCTCATCCTAAACCTTCTAAACCTTGGTTTAATACAGCCTGTTCTCGTGCTATACATGATAGAGACGTTGCCCACGAAAAGTACTTGAACCCTCTATCACCTGAATCTCATGCACTTTATATTTCTGCCCAGAATCATGTCAAGTCTGCTCTTCAACTTGCCAAACACTCCTTCATAAATAGAAAATACCAAAATACTACTACTGCTACTACTACTAGTAGTAGTAGTAGTAGTAGTAGTAGTAGTAGTAGTAGTAATAATAATAATAATAATAATAATAATAATAATAATAATAAGTTATTATTATATGTTATTATTATTATTTTCAATATTATTATCATTATATTAATATCAATACTACTACTACTACTTCTACTACTACTACTACTACTACTACTACTACTACTACTACTACTACTACTACTACTAATAATAATAATAATAATAATAATAATAATAATAATAACAATAATGATAATGATAAAGTATACAAATAGATGGAGAAAGAAAGTAATATGTGGAGAAGCAAAATAGTAAATTTGCATATCGTTCAATGAAAATATGAATTCTTAATGATTCCAGTGCATGTCTATTAATAACAATGAATCTATTTAAATAGTATGTATTTTTTTAATTAACAATTGATTTGATAATTGCGCGGGTTTAAAGAAACAAAGGTAAATCTGTTAGCAGGTCTTGATACTTCTTCTTTCAGGTAAGTATAATTTAGTTTTCCTTTTTTTTCATAGTTTTGTGAGTTTGATGATTAATGACGTGCGCTGAGAGAATTTATTGATGATTATAATTATGATAATCACGTGTTTGCTTGGTTTGTTGCTTCGCCCTTTATCATCCCTGATATCTATTTCATTATTTCACCACTTCATTAACAGTTGCCACTTTATTTAAGATCCATTATATTTTCATACACACACACACACACACACACACACACACACACACACACACACACACACACACACACACACACACACACACACACACACATTATATCTATCTATCTATCTATCTATCTATATATATATATATATATATATATATATATATATATATATATATATATATATATATATATATATATATATATATATATATATATATATATATATATATATATATATATATATATATATATATATATATATATATATATATATATATATATATATATATATATATATATATATATATATATATATATATATATATCATTGTTCACCAAGATAATCTCCTACGTATAGTTATTGTCTTTCTATTATGACTATCACCAAGTTTTTGCTTCATCTTTGTTGCATATAAAACTTTCTTTTTGTTAAATTCTGAAAACGCCCTATATAATTTTGATGATCAATAAATAATAGCGGAAATTGGTATTATTTTCCGTGTAGCTTGTTGTGGCGTTATTTAGCGATTTACTGTTAGATTTCCCTTATTCACCAATGGAGAGTAAGGTCGACAAGGAGGCAATGGAGGAAGGGTAGAAGCGGAAATGGGGAGAGGTAGGAAGGGCGCAGGTAAGTCATCAGCTACACACTCCACGCATCGCCTCGTTTTCTCTGCGCCCGACTAGGGAAGGAAGTCGAGCTCGAAGGGAAAATATGAAATCTAGCGAAAGCAGAGAGAGAGAGAGAGAGGATTATGACTGAGTGAAGGAGGGGGGGAAGCAGAGGAGCAGGAAGCGGACACACCCTAGTGGAGGGAATGTGGAAATAATGGGGTTAAGGAACAAGCAAGACGGTGAAGAGAGGAGTTAGGAGATAGAGTTTCATATATAGCAGCAATAAAGCTGTTCCTCACCTCACAGAACTCGGTCTTCATTTTACATTTTGCACTACACGGATATTATCAGCAGAATGTTAGTCTAGAAAGATGCCTGCTGTTTTTTTTTTTTCTGTATTCTTTCCTCATTGACTTTTGATTGTCTCGTGAACTATTAATTGAACTGTTAATCATGGTTACCATCCGATTTTTTTTTTTTTAATGATTATGATAATTTCTTATTTTAATTATATTTCTCTGAAACTTAAAGCTTATATATATATATATATATATATATATATATATATATATATATATATATATATATATATATATATATATATATATATGTGGAACAGGTGGGTTGGTGGGTGATGGAAAGAAACTCAGGAGTAGCAGGAGTTTTCAACGTTTCGCCCATAGGGCATTCTCTCTGAAGAAGCCCTATGGGCGAAACGTTGAGAAATAAAATACTCCTGCTACTCCTGAGTTTCTTTCCATCACCCAATATATATATATATATATATATATATATATATATATATATATATATATATATATATATATATATATATATATATATATATATATATATATATATATATATATATATATATATACATTTTCAGGGATATTGCATGAAAGTCCGACATTCATCCATAGATTTAAGCTCAGGTGTTCATGTAAAATACATTAAAAAGAAAAATGAATAAATAAAATTAGATTATCTTATTGTTGCCCTTTCACACGTGAACTTTTTTTTGAAGTGGTGGTTTTTCATCGAGTTGCATTCTTTTAGCTTTATAGTGTCGTCAAAGTGTACTCTTGTCTTCAGTGGGATAATCGTCTTTGCTCATTGCAATTTGCAACATAGTTGAAATGACAGTACACCCAATTAATCAGAAGTCTAGTATCGGTGCATTATTATTGTAGTACTACATTCGTAGGAAGCTTGGTGCACGCATAGCGTTGTCTTGTTTCCTTTGAAGTCAATCCCGTTTGACCCATAATGCGTGAGAGGAGTACTGTATGTAGTTACCAGTCTGCAGTGCCTGTGTGAGCCGGTCTTAATTAATTAACTGACGCCCAGCAGGCAGCGGCAGCTCCGGCAGTTCTGCTGTGGCTAGAGAGAGGAGAGAGATTGATTCGCGTCATTTCTCATGATGCTGTTTCGCGTAGACAGCAACAACTCCTCTAATAGTGACATAGCAAAATCATGATGAATTCATGTTTTTAGTTGTAGTTATTCCCTTTTTTATATTTATAATTTGTATCATATAAATACATAAGAATAAGGGAAACTGCCAAAAGCCATTAGGCCTATACGTGATATTCTCTCTATGAAATATATCTACCTATTTTCATCAATTATCCTAATCCGTAAATTTGTCTATTTAAGTTATAGATAGATGGAAATACACAAGCAGCTAGGGAGTTTCAGAATTTCCCAGAGAAAGAGTTGAATGATTGAGAGTACTGGTAACTCTTGCCTTAAAGAGGTGAACAGAATAGGGGTAAGAGAGAGAGGAAAGTCTTGTGCAGCGAAGCAGCAGCAATTACTTAGATTAGCATGAAAATAGCGGTAAAGGATAGCAAGAAATGAAACATTGGGACGTTGAGAAAGAGGTTCATGACAGTCAGTTAGAGGAGAGAAGTTGGCGATAAGAACTAAAGTTTTGTGTATTCAAGAAAATTTTGTGTAACGTATAAAAAGGACCTGGATTTTTTTTCAGATTGTACGTGACTTTTGGATAATAAATTTCTGTCCTCAAAAAAGAAAGATAGATAAATAAATAAACTTGTACATGATTTGTTTTGCTGTCCTTTTTGGTTTGTCAGGGTATGAATGGCGCGTCTTTTGTCAATCATTTTATTTTGAAAATGTTAACATATTGCATGTATATCTGCAAAGGTAGCAATGATGAAAGTAACAGTGTGTTACTCATTGAATACAATCCGTTACAGCGGTTATCACGATGGTGGCAGTTGATGTCTATAGTGTAGTCTTAGTTACTGATTATCTGGTACATGGTCTTAATAACCGTTCGAACGTTTTTGCTTACCATATTATTATTGTCTACTGTTTGTTTGCTACACGTATAACATTAAGTAGCATATTACGGTGAAATAAATATTATTGCTCTTTACATTCAATATTTCTAGTTACTGCAACATTGCCCAGAATATTCAAGTTAACCCATATTGCAAATTCTCCCGTGCAATCATGGAATCAGGCCAGGAAGGGATGTCGCGTCCGGTTATCCTTTGCTGGCAGGTGAAGCTGGCCAGCCAGACACGTGTCACCGCACTGCTGGCAAGATTCAGCAGGCAATTACTACCTGTCACATCAGCCCACAGGGCCTTGTATGGTCTCCGTGGCTATTTGTACAATCTGCATTGTATCAGAAGATCACTAATTATAAAATTGTAGAAGGTAAAAATATCAAATATTCATGTTAGTATATAAAAAAAATAATTAAGTCATGATAAAAAAAAACACGTACCCACTCACATCCACCCACCCATCGACCCACCCATACACACACACATACCCACTCACCCACCTACACACACACACACACACACACACACACACGGTCCGGTAGCTCAGTGGTTAGAGCGCTGGCTTCACAAGCCAGATGAACGGGGTTCGATTCCCCGGCCGGGTGGAGATATTTGGGTGTGTCTCCTTTCACGTGCAGCCCCTGTTCACCTAGCAGTGAGTAGGTACGGGATGTAAATCGAGGAGTTGTGACCTTGTTGTCCCGGTGTGTGGTGTGTGCCTGGTCTCAGACCTATCCCAAGATCGGAAATAATGAGCTCTGAGCTCGTTCCGTAGGGTAACGTCTGGCTGTCTCGTCAGAGACTGCAGCAGATCAAACAGTGAAAAAAAATTACACACACACACACACAAACATATGAACAAATGAACGAACAACAATCAAATAAATAAATGTGCTCTATCAGATTTAACTAACTGATCAAAACTAATAATTATAGTTTTATAAAAACAACAATTTTAGAATGACGGAAATTTTACCTTGATATAATACCTCCGATAGATCAGTCTTTCTATGGTTTTAAGGCTCCTCCTGAATTTGAGGTATTTTCGCTAGCGCTTGAAAGGTCAACTTAGTATATGCTTCCTAATGCAAAGGTATTTTCTAAGCTATTCATGACGGAGGCGGAGACAATCATGTTTTATCCCCTATAAAGGATGCAAGCAGCAGGAATATCCAAGTAATTGTTTTCGGCTTCATTGTCTTAATATAGTTCTATTTCCTTATGTGCAGCGCCGCCTTTCATAACAAATGTTCATGATCATTATTGAAACCTGCCCCAATTTTCTGCCACCGTAATTACTAAGAATACTTAATTGGTATTACTATTAACAGTTACTGCTTACTGTGTTCATTATATCTTTATGGACATTACAGTGAATGTGAGGCGAAGCGTGGCAATCAATCTGTGGGTGCAATACCATCAGCACAGGGAACAGTCACCTGCCTTTTCTGACCTTCTCTCCATTATGGTCCATATGCAACTGAAGCGGCTTCACTCTTTCCGAAGCAAACCAACATCCGTCTCATTTCCATGGCTGCCACACCTACTGATGCTATCCATAAATGTTGGTATCCCTGAGTAGTCAATCTCCCGTGCCGGATACAGTAGTTGTCCTGAGGACCTGAAGTGTGTAATAACCTGGAGTGGAGCTTGTTGCGGTGAACTGTGGTCACTCATGTGCGCGTTCGTTTATGCCGTTTGCTGGTGGTTGACATTATGCCGATGTGTCGGTAAGAGCAGTGCATGGAAATGGCTATAATTACCAACAAGTTCATTTGATGTGAGTGTATATTTTTTAATACCTCACGAAGTCTTCCCGAAAACAATCCAGTGCTGAACAATCAGTAGCCCGCAAGTACCCTGTAAAGAGGAGGAAGAGGATATCTACCAAACGCACCCAAGATCTTCCACTTTCTAATAAGGTATATATTTATATCAAATTAAGTTAGGTTAGTATTCTTAATGAGGGTTCCATATGGTTGAGAAAGGCATCATGGTTAGGACGTTAGGATCGTAAAGGAATAACTTCAGCTTCTTCCACCGAGGATAATATATACATGTTTACGGGTTATATTGAATTAAGGTTGAAGAATATCATGTAATGCTTATCATCTTCAGGAATTTTATTAAGGCATTAAAAATCTGAAAGATTAGTAAATCTTCAGAAAAGTTACACGGTCTTGCTGTTGTTATTGTGATGGCTGCTATATTCTTCTTCTTGATCACTTTCAAAGACATGATTGTCATCATAACAAAAATAGCAGGGCCGCGCCTCCTCTTAATATTTACCTACCTTTTACCATTTTGTTGTTTCTACGAGTTTAAGGAATATATATATATATATATATATATATATATATATATATATATATATATATATATATATATATATATATATATATATATATATATAAAGACAGTCAAAAGAATGGGATGAATGCCATGAAACCACCTTGATTAGATTTTATATTCATAGATAAATGGAAATAAAGAAACAGCCAGGGAATTCCGGAGTTTACCAGAAAACGCAATGAATGATTGAAATTACTGGTTAATTCTTGCGTTAGAGAGGTGGACATAATGTGGGTGAGAGAAAGAAGATAGTCTTATGCATGCAGTGACGGGGGCGGGAGGAAGAAAGGCACGCAGTTAGCAAGATCACATGAGCCTTTGACATGAAAATAGCGGTAAAAGATAGTCATATTCTCCTTAAATTAGGGTAGGTTAGAGTACTTAGCGGAGTTCCAGTGCGAGTTGTGTCCCCTAGTAAGATTAAATTAGGTAAGATAATGTTAGGTTAGATAGTTTTTTTTAGGGAGGATTCCAGTAGCGCGAGGTTCTCCCGATTAGGTTAGGTACTCCTAGATTGCATTAGTGTCCTGTTTAAGAGCCCAAGAAGGCTAAGATAAGATTAAGTTAGGTAAAAAAAATTTCTTATTTTCAAAAAGAAAGTCTCATCTTTAGACATTTCATGTATGTCTAAATTTACTCTGAATTTACTTCCCCAACCCAAGGACCAATTCTTTTCTCCCTCTCTGCCCCTTGTCAAAAAAAAGAAAAAAAAAGAAATCAACAGGTCCCTTTAATCTTTTATTTATTTTTTATTTATTTTATTTATTTTTTTTATTTTTTGCAGGAAAGAAGAGGACTTATGTGACCGTAATGCAATATTAGTATATACTGCAACTATTTCATTTATGCATTTCCCGCATAAGCACTCATGATGTAAGCTGCTATGTTATCATCACCTCACCAGCTGCGTCTGGTGGCTCACGTCCACTGCAGCGATCGTACCCAGGAATTCGGTTCACCCTCCAGTGGGACAACCACTACCGCTGAACCAAACGAACCGACTCACGGTGGCGGTGACGAAGCTATTGTTTGAGAGTTCTGACTCGGTGCCTACGACTGGGTGACGGAAGCCAGTACATTTCGGTACAAGTTTTCGGTCGTTTTTGCCATCAACGTTGTGTGTGTGTGCGTGTGTGTGTGTGTGTGTGTGTATGTAACCGATACTTCTTGCCACTACATATTACTACTACATATCGCCATCACCATCACACCACCACTAAGTATCGTTACCCCCGGCACATGACTTGGCACAGTGCGCAGTCACTTACCCCTCTTCGCTCCAACCCACCGCATCAACACTAACTATATGAGCGTCCCACCTCTCTTCCTCCTTATAACTCTGGCACAAGTTTGTTCCAACAATATCACGTATCTTACTCCATCCATTACCATCACATGTTCCTTCTCTTGTTCTCTTCTATGCAGCCATTACCGCTACCAACATAATTATCTTACTCCATTGCCGCAGTTCAATTGCCTCATTCACAATTACATAATGATTTCTGATCTATTATCACGTAATCAGCGACACAGCCACCAACGTCCCTCGGCACCCAACCATATTTCGATGCACTTATCATGTAGATCAACATTGTATTACCATTCCTGCATTACTGGGGATTCAGAGAGAGAGAGAGAGAGAGAGAGAGAGAGAGAGAGAGAGAGAGAGAGAGAGAGAGAGAGAGAGAGAGAGAGAGAGAGAGAGAGAGAGAGAGAGAGAGAGAGAGAGAGAGAGAGAGAGAGAGAGAGAGAGAGTGTGTGTCTGTGTGTACATACAAGCTAGCCGGGAGAAAAAGTGCTTCAACAGTCCACCACCTCCCTACACCATTTTTATGTTTCTTCTGAGTGAATCATCAGGAAATGCCAATATCCAATCACATCCAATAATGGCTTCATACGTCCTGCCCACGAGGCGGCGATACACCGGCGAGGCGCAGCGCTGCGCCCACCGTCCGTGGTTCTCGCCTTCCACAGGCATCCGCTATTGACGGGACACAGTTAACACCACCACCACCACCCCTACCTCGCACAGAAGTTGACGGAGAAAGAGAGGGAGGAACCGATTTAATTAAGACATCGTTTCAATATTTTGAAGAGGGTTCATTTGTGATGATTTGAAAATAGGTCAAAGATATATATTTAGAGAATTGAGGTTCTTTGAAGGTACGAAAATGAGACTCTTCTCTAAAGGGCACGTTCTGTTGAGAGGCAGAAGGCGTGTTCTCGTGGGACAGAGAAAGGGAGTTTAACCTTTAAAGATTATTATTGGAAAATACGTCGAAAATATGAAAATAACATACTTAGTTTTTATTGAGTTCCATTTATTTTGTATTGTAGAAGAGAGTCGGTTGTTTACGGAAATTTAAAAATGCGAGCATGTTTTCGCACGTGGTTGATGATTATTTGGTGTGTTGTTATATTTATTAGTTTATTTGTTCAGATGGTGGTTTAAATATTCTGGGTAAGGTCGAGCATTTACCCTAACACCACCATGCCACGATGCTCTTGGACTACCAGTGTATACGTCGTCACCAGTCAGGCAAAGGAGATAGCAGTAATCAGGGTTCTACTGCCAGCGATAACGAGTTAGCGCTGTTAAGATTACTAGTAGTTGAAAGTAGCATTTTCTTAAGATAAACGAAGATTCGCTCTTCTGGCTCAACTTTGTAAGATAAGTGAAGAGAAACAATGGTAGTTATTGGAAACTTTGAACAACGTTACATAGCCACTGAAAATCCAAAGTTTAGTGAGAGTAAGTTTGCATTCGATATCGTTTATACTGTTACTGGTGATGGTTTTACAGGCACCGATCATGACAGAAAATGACGATGATAATGTTGATAGTAATAGTAATGATAATAAATAATTGCCCTTCAATATTTGTTCTGCTATGTCTCCATCATCATTACCATCATCATATTCATATATATAATCATATTCATAACAATATCAATACTACATATAATAATAATAATAATAATAGAACGAACAACAACAGTAGAAAATGAAAAGAAGGAACAGAAATATTAAGGAATTGGAGCCAAACCAAAGGACAAGTTCCCCGGTTGTGCATATCGCGAGCCAGAAAATTGATGCCAGTGCTTGTCTTGTTTTTTTCTCTCTCGGCATTTTCGCAACTTCCTCGCTTTCAGAACGAGATGTCAGAATGCGAGATGCTTCCAAACTCTTGATAATTGACTTTGGAAATGCCGTCCTTTCACTTTTCTGTGCGAACGCTATTGATTTTTCTTTTTGCTGGTGTTGATTTGTTGTCGTCGTTGTCGTCGTCATCGTTGTTTTTGTTAATTTTCATATTTTCTTAATTTGTTTTATCTTTTTTATTTCTTCTATTCGTTCTGTTCCCTCCATTATAATCACAGGTAAATATTCTTAGTATTTTTAATTAACATGCAGAGAAATTATGTAATTTTTAAGAGAAAGTAACGCTTCATCTTTCCTTCCAGTCCCAGTGACGATGTACCTTCTTGGCGAGGATGTATATTTTCTGGCAGATGTATTTGTGCTGAGGCAGCAAGCGGCGGGTAGATTAATTCATCTGGACGGATGTAGTGGGCCAATGATGCGTTGGAAGGAGGTAGTTTGAGGCGAAATTGAAGGCTATGACCACATGCTGGGGCGGCTTATGGCAGGCCAGCCGGTGATAGAGAGAGCAGGGCTAGGTGATGTGAGGCCTGAAGAAGCATTGCTGAGTGGGGAGCAGAGGCGGGGCCGTCTTTCAGGGTTGCTACTCGAGAAGCTGATGACGCCACTGTGAGTCACGGAGTCGCCAGCATAATACATTTGCCGAAATAAACTCGTATCCCTTTGGAGGCTTAGGGAGAAAGAAGGAACGGCCGCATTTCGTCCACCCCACGACTTGGAACGGTGGAGTTCATGCAGGAGTGGTATATGTACGAAGCTGCTCAACTTTCTCTCTCTCTCTCTCTCTCTCTCTCTCTCTCTCTCTCTCTCTCTCTCTCTCTCTCTCTCTCTCTCTCTCTCTCTCTCTCTCTCTTAGGAGAAACAATACAAATGAAGAACCGCAGAGAAGAAAACGCTCAGTGAGTAGGTGTGTGTGTGTGTGTGTGTGTGTGTGTGTGTGTGTGTGTGTGTGTGTGTGTGTGTGTGTGTGTGTGTGTGTGTGACGTAATTATTATCAAAAACAATTTGAGATAACTTTCCCAAGAATATTTCCTTGAAATTATTCATAAAAATTTCTTACTCTTTAATTAATTTAATTAATTTACTCCATATTCATGCTGTGCCTCTTCTCGCTATTCTTTACTGTGGAGAACGAAAAACAATTTTGAAGTTTTCTTAACTCCATTTGGGAATGGAAGTATTATTTCACTTACAGGATTTCTAAAAATGTGCGCTATTATATACAGATTTTTATGTTATCAGCCAATAGGATGGGGTCACTGTCACCATAATATTTTCAACAATGCGAGACAACTAACCTGTCTGTTATATAGGTGCTTCCAAAAAGCCATGATTAAAACTCTCCTTCTAGTTTTGCAAATGTAAATTATAATGTTTCAATTAATGTCATATTCCACATGTATGTGCCTGCGTGCTGTTCTAAAGGATTTCTTAAGTCTTAGTATTTTAACTATGCAGATGAAGCAATGAAAAAGATGATTTGTTCAGGAATCTCATCACAAGAACAAGAAATCAGGTGGCTGAGTTCTTTTATTTTCATAAGCTTTGGCTTTCCTTTCCCTTCATTAACCATTTTGATTAACTAACCTTCAACTTTTCTATCCTCCATGACCTAGAGCAACTGGTGCAACACTGTACTCGCGTCCCAGACCGTCTTCGAGATACGCCCAACATTCTTGATCTTTTCCTCACCTCTTATGCTGTTACCTTATCTTCTCCGTTGGGCTCCTCCGATCACAATCTCATTTCTGTTTCTTGTCCTATTTCTCCAATCCCTCTTCATGATCCCCCAAAGCGGAGATGCCTCTGGCGTTTTACTCCTACCAGATGGGGGGGAACCTGTGGAGGTATTATGATGATTTTCCCTGGAATGATTACTGTGTCCGTGTCAGAGACCCATCTCATTGTGCTGAATGCATAACAGAGGTGATAGTGTGGAAGCGTACATTTCTCATTCTTTTTCTCAACCTAAACCCTCTAAACTTTGGTTTAACACAGCCTGTTCTCGTGCTATACATGACAGAGAGGTTGCCCAAAAAAAGGTACTTGAGCCTTCCATCTTCTGAATCTCATGCACTTTATATTTCTTTCCGGAATCATGCCAGGTCTGTTCTTCAACTTGCCAAACACTCCTTTATGAATAGAAAATGTCAAAATCTTTCAAACTCTAACTCCTTTCGTGACTTCTGGCATCTGGCAAAAAACATCTCCAATAACTTTACTTCTTCATCTTTCCCTCCTTTATTTCATCCTGATGGCACCACTGCCATCTCTTCTGTTTCTAAAGCTGAACTCTTCTCTCAAACCTTTGCTAGAAACTCCACCTTCGATGATTCTGGTTTTGTCCCTCCCTCTTTTCCTCCCTCTGACTATTTCATGTCTTCAATCAAAATTCTTCGTAATGATGTTTTCCATGTATTTTTAGGCCTAAGCCCTCGGAAGGCGGGGTTCCACTCATAAAGCTTTATTCGATAGGATGGAATGAAAAACTTTTTTGTCTCATCAACTCCTCTCCTCTGACTGATTGTCTTCAGCCTCTTTCTCACCGCCGAAATATTGGATCGCTTTCTATCTTTTATCGCTATTTGCATGCGAGCAGCTCTATTGATTTTGCTAACTGCATGCCTCCCTTCCTCCTGCACCCTCGCTGTGCAGGTCTTTCTTCCTCTCATCCCTATTGTGTCCAACACTCTGATACCAGTATTCTCAATCATTCATACCCTTCTCTGGTAAACTCTGGAACTCCTTACCTGCTTCTGTATTTCCATCTTCCTACGACTTGACTTCTTT
>NC_059297.1:16455676-16465676 GCF_017591435.1 Portunus trituberculatus
CTCTCTCTCTCTCTCTCTCTCTCTCTCTCTCTCTCTCTCTCTCTCTCTCTCTCTCACACACACACACACACACACACACACACACACACACACACACACACACACACACACACACACACACACACACAAAGACACGCACGTCTTCTCATGCATTCACACATGCCTACATGCACATTCTAACAATTGGCAATATATCTAACTTTAATAGTTCACAAAGAGCTCTTGTTGTTTGCTATCCTGTGTAATCCTTTGTGGAAAAAAAAACGGAAAGACAAGGAAAGAGAAAATAATTGGATGAACTGTGGTTTTGCCTTGAATACTAGAGAGAGAGAGAGAGAGAGAGAGAGAGAGAGAGAGAGAGAGAGAGAGAGAGAGAGAGAGAGAGAGAGAGAGAGATGAATGGTTGACTCGCATGATAAAGATGACTGACAAGACAAAGTGAGAAGGATGCTATGGTATATGAGAAAAAGGTAAATTTGGCACACACTTCTACTGCCTGAAAATTAGGTATAGAAACAGAATAATAGAGAAGAAAAAACATTGGGAGACGAGAATTAAAATGTCATTAAAATGCATAATGCAGATAACGTACATATGGCTATAAGTGTGGAAGGATAAGTAAAGGCAACACAGCTTTTCCAACATTTGTATACTCTCGCATTTTTCAGCTGTGGTCTGATATGTCAAGGGGTTGATATATCCCACAGGGAAGAGGAAGAAGAAGATAAACAGGAGGATGAGGAATTAATCTTTTTGTTGTTATAATTCCTTTAACTATCACTGCCATAACTTTATGTGTGTTTGGGGGGGAGGGGAGCAGGGAAAGACACATTTCCTACGAATATGATTCTGAAATTGATGAAGTAAAAATCTTTTATATAATCTCCGGAAAAGAATGTATCTTTGTCCAAATTTTTACAGAATTGTCCATTATTTATACACAGTAATTATAATGGTATCTTAATTCATTAAAGTCGATTGGGTATACTTAATTACGAATAAGGACTGGTACCTAAGAATGACTGAGTGACGTTGTGCAACCATGTAATTCACTGAAGATCTTGGACACTAAACACAAGCACACACACACACACACACACACACACACACACACACACACACACACACACACACACACACACACACACACACACACACACACACACACACACACACACACACACACACACACACACACACACACACACACACACACACACACACACATGAATATAGGTTTGTACATCTCTTTGTGTGGATCAGATTGTCTATAGTGCAAACCTTGTGCACTTTCTCATTTCTGCTCTTTTCACCTCTTCCTTTTCGCCAGTGTGTGTGTGTGTGTGTGTGTGTGTGTGTGTGTGTGTGTGTGTGTGTGTGTGTGTGTGTGTGTGTGTTTGTATTTGTAGAGAGAGGTTCTTTCCGTGACTCCAGGGTGTGCTATGAAAGGCTGTGGTGTGAGACCTGGCTTTGACCTTGCTCTTTTTCCTTTTGCCAACCTCAACTCTTTCTTTTTTACTCTTTTGTTTGTTTCCCCGCCCTTCCTTACGAGCACCCTTTTTCCATCTCTTATTTCAATTCCTCTTCCCTCTTTTCTGTTTTTTTTAATTCCTTTTTTGATCATATTTGTTTTATTCTGGTTGCTTGCATTATCCTTTCTTTTCGTTGTGCTTCGTGTCACTGTTGTTGTTGTTGTTGTTTTTGTTGGTTTCGGTTGTGGTGGTGGTGGTAGCGGTGACGGCAGTGGTGAGGGCGGCTATGTTAGCGTTGTTAGTAATGATGATGACACTGCTCTTTTCTTCTCTCCTCTTCTCTTGTCTTGTCTTGTCTTGTCTTGTCTTGTCTTCTCTCTTCTCTATTCTCCCCAGTTCGTCTCTCTCTCTCTCTCTCTCTCTCTCTCTCTCTCTCTCTCTCTCTCTCTCTCTCTCTCTCTCTCTCTCTCTCTGAAAGCCAATAACAGCCCTCTCATCTTGGCTATCACAGCTGATAATATAGAAATTAATTTTCGTTATTTTGAAAAGCTGAAACCTCACAGTGGTGATGGAAAAATGCTAATGATTTTGGCAGAATTGAATTAGATTCTTTTATTCCTATTTATCATTTTCTTTCTTCATTTATTTCATTAATTCATTTATATTTTTCTTATTTTGATGTGTAGTAGTAGTCATGTAAAAAGTATGTGTATTGAGAGATGCTACTGCTGTGTTGGTTGATATTCTCACACATCGTTTCTTTCACCTGTCTTGTTTATTTTCTTCTCTCTAACTTAAGACAGCGCACCAATCAATCTACCTTTGCTCTTCCTCCCCCACACTTGAGGCGAACTCTTACTGCAGGTGGATTAGTGTTCGCTACTGGATAATGTGAGACTCCAGAGTTTCGTTGGTTCTCGAACTCTCTCGACTCGAACCTTGAAATTAGATGTAGAAAGTTAGGTTTTAGGTTGGTTTGGTCTTCCCACAACACTTCAGAGCACTGGGGTTGACTATTGTTGTTATATACTTGTTGTTATTGTTGTTTGTGTGCCAAGTTATGTGTTAATGAGATCCTTAATCTAAGCTTTTTTTATATGTTATTTTCCATTTTCTGTTATGTTTGTCTCTTGCTCATAGAAATACTGGATTTTGATTTAAACTCATTATTTCATACTTTTCAGAACAAATGGATTTTTCGCTGCTCTCGCCGAGAGTTGTTTGGTGAGTGTTATGTTTTATATTGTTCAACCTTTGGTCTCGTGAAACACGAGACAGCTTTGATGCTTTTGTAAAGGAAGCAAAACCACTGACCTGCTGCGTTTCTGAGCTAAAGCCGCGGATATGGAATGCGGAAGCGAATCACGAAAAGTTTTGCTTCGCTGGGATATTTTCTCATTGACTTGCTAATGTTTGCAGAAGCAGCAAAATAGGGCATGTCATGGTCATGAGAATAAGGTTGTAGTCAATGGAATCTGAGGTGTGGACGTTGCAATTCAGGCAGATTGACGTTAGGTGACTTGGATTTCTTGCTTTCATCCTTGACTCGACATGTGTATGCTCTTATCGTTTTCTCGGCGTCATTTTATACGTAGGTGTTTACTGAATTAAACAGCTTATTACACTGCAGTTATCTTTGCACCACTGTGTCATTCGATTATTCTAGTGACATTGTTTCGTTCCATAAGTAGCCATGAATCTCCCTGAGGTCGCTCTTGTTTAAAATGTATATCTTGTGCTTTAGATGTAAAAAAAAAGTGTTTTATCCTCTTAACTGGGAAATAAAACGAAATATGTATTTTAAAATTTGTTGGAACCCTTTATCAAGAAAATAAAAGAAAAATACAAGTTTATTTCATCTACTGACGTCACACTTGTAGGTCGCATTGGTAACATTTTTGTTCTTATAAAGAAGAATCTCCTTAACCTAAACTCATCGATTGCGTGTTATTCTGTTTCATTCCTTATCCCATTTCATGATTATTCTCTCTCTCTCTCTCTCTCTCTCTCTCTCTCTCTCTCTCTCTCTCTCATTCAGCCAGAAGTTGTCACAATGATGGCCGCGTTGACAGTGACGTTGCAATAAGTGTGCGGCCAAGGCCCATATAGTATACTATATGGGTGGGCCTTGTGTGCGGCCTTCATCCTTGACGTGGCAGAGCAATAAGTTCGTTGGGTTGTATTTGTCATGGTCAAAAAACACCAACGCCGCAACCAAACTGCCACACAACTTAGCCTAACCACATTCTTAATATATGTTAAAATATGTTCCTTGCTGAGCTCCGTCGAAGTCTAATTTATATTCACTTTCAGTAGGCTTAAAGATGTTTGCCAAGACGTCATTTACAACGCGACAAGCTTTGCTACATTCGTCGATATTAAAATTTTATGTCAAAAATATACTTATTTATGAGACTGTGAAAGTTACTTGTGTTTTGACCCCTTCACTGCTATGGTTGTTCTTCCTTATTATTCCTGACATTATGAAACAGTTTGCAAGAAAGCACATAAAAGAACAGTGGAAAAAACAGGTGAATTTTGTCTGTTCACTCAACAAAACTGCTTACGAGAGATCGGCAAAAAATTAATGTCCGAAAAAAAAATTAAAGAAATGAAAATGAATAAAAATGTAACAGTGAAATGGGTAAGAACTGACTCCACCTGTAAAATACGAGACCAGAGAGAGAGAGAGAGAGAGAGAGAGAGAGAGAGAGAGAGAGAAAAAATGAAGGTGTGCAGAATGAAAGAGACGGGGCAATAGAAAAACAAATTATAGTATATATTTTCTAGATTGGGGAAAAATCGCCAGCACGCTTTCTCCTTTGAATGAAACGTTTGAAAAATATTGTAGGCAGGAAAGATATTACAATTAACGCTATTTAAACAGGGTCAAAACTCTCAATTTCACTGCTTTCCACTGCTTGGAGATTAGTTCAGAATTGCGTTGCCAGTATCAGCAAAGGTTGTGTTTTCCCTCAGTAAAGATAAAAGAGCGAGAGATTCATTTCATTTACATACCGTGGTGCGACGCAATATGTTGTTGATAACTATTTTGTCATTACATTTTGGTGGTGTGTTATCTGTGTTATCGCCTTCACGCGTTCTCTTCACCTTATCTCCTCTTGTCATTGACGGTCATTACCACCTCGAACAAGATCAGCGGTCCTCTCTTCACTTCAAGTAATTCATCATATACTGGTAAAAATTTTCGTCTAGTGTGATAATGATGAAAGTGGTCATGATGAGTGTAGTAATAATAATAATAATAATAATATTAATAATAATAATAAGAATAATAATGATAATGATAATAATAAAGATAATAATGATAGTAATAAAAATAATGGTGATGAAGATAATAACATTAAGAAGAATAAAGATGATGTTAATGATGATAATGATGATAATGATGATAGTAATAATAATAATAATAATAATAATAATAATAATAATAATAATAATAATAATAATAATTTTAACAATATTAATAAGAATAACGATAGTAATGATAATAATGATGATAATGATTATAATAATGATAATAATAATAATGATAATAATAATGATCATTAATAATAAATAACAAGAGTAATGATAATAATAATAATAATAATAATAATAATAATAATAATAATAATAATAATAATAAATAACAATAATGGTAACAGTGAAAATAATGATAATAACAACAACAGTAATAACGATAGAATATGAACGAAATAAATTAGATAACATGAAATACCAGACACGTGACAAATTATCTCTTCTCTACAGTAAATAATTTCCCATATCACCATTAACCTTATAATGTATCAAATACACTTCACTTCTCGCCCTTCATACGCACCACAAAAAAAATATGCATTGCCTTTCATCTGTTTCAGCGAACGTACTTTATTTCATTATCTGTGTTCCTCTCACTCTACACTCGTTTACCTATTGTTATACCTTCACGATCCCAAAGCCCCTCCCTATGGCTGGCCAACTTACAATGTGTGACTTCTCTTCCTTTCATTGTCATCATTTACATGCCTCACGCTTCATTTGCCTCTTTGTCTCCGAAATCTGCGAACCTTTCCTGACCCGTCTGCACCTTTTGTCCTCTCTTCACATTGTCACTTGATCCATAAATACGTTTGGAAAGCCGGTCATAATTGCACCTTCTTTTCTGATTTTCCAGCGCTCATCCTGAATTGATTACTGCGCTTACCGAAATGGTCACGCGGGCGAGGGAGTGCGTGGTCACACACACACACACACACACACACACACACACACACACACACACACACTTTATCTCTATATCTGGTGCCAGACAAACACTAATTATTCTTATCGTGTGATCGTTCTCATTATGTTGTCAGTTATGTGTCCTTTATTGTTTGGCAAGGATCTTTAAATATTGTCCTTATGTAGATGCCGGCAAAAGTAGTAGTAGTAGTAGTAGTAGTAGTAGTAGTAGTAGTAGTAGTAGTAGTAGTAGTAGTAGTAGAAGTAGAAGTAGTAGTAGTAGTAGTAGTAGTAGTAGTAGTAGTTGTTGTTGTTGTTATTATTGTTGTTGTAAAAGGAGGAGGAAGAGGAAAATGAAGATGAGGAAAAGGAGGAAGAAAAAGAGGAAGAAGAAGAGGATGGGGAGGAGGAGGAGGAGGAGGAGGAGGAGGAGGAGGAGGAGGAGGAGGAGGAGGAGTAAAAGATAGGTTGCATTTTCGCTCGGGAACTCTTTTTTGTTGTTTAAAATGGTCTGTAATTATGAATAAATCGTGTGTACACAAGATGGAGAGCAGTTTCATGGTGGAGCTAAAAATGCGCTGCAATAACCCGCTCTTGTTAGATGAGTCACTCCTACTGACAAAGGGTGGAGGGTCATCGGCTCCGGCACGTGCTATTTTTTTCTTTAATCGTTTTCCAAAATAAACTGAAACAAATAAAAAAAAAAATTACAGGGAAAGTCTTTATATTGTTTTACTTGGGTCTGTTTGCTGGCTAGTGGCGTCTCTTAACTTATAGGAAAGGTCACAATTTATTAATTAGAATAATATTTTAAAACAATGAACAGCTGAAAAACATAAATATTGCGAGAAATATATTCCATTACGTTACATCACGTTTGTTGGGCTGCCATATATTGCAACGTGTAGGAGAGACTTCAATATAGTAATTAAAGTAATGCTGTAGCATAGGAAATTAATGGCTTTACCCTCCAAAAACGTAGTATTCTCATAGTCAATAAAAAGTTAGGTCCTGGTCTTCTCTGAAATCTGCTGTTATTCCATCTTTTTTTTTATATTTGATATTAATGAGATGTGCATTCTTATTGTGAGAACATAAACTTGGCTCCATTCCAGATGCATTCCTGTACACCAAACATTGATATTTATCTATTTAATTCTTTTTATTAGTTTTATCCATATTTATATGTCTTTTAGGTCAACGGCTTAGAAAATATCATTTTAGGTACTGAAATATCGTTTGGATATTTTTCACACCGTCCCAAACACATGCTACGTAATTTGTTTAACAATATGACACGGTCTTCACAGAAATAAATAACTCTGTGCCTTTCGTAAAAAAAATGAACGGATCAGTGATAGGTTAACAAACGAGTGGCGTCATGTTGTAGATATCGACTACTTGAGTGTGACGATCATACTCACTTTTTCTATTGTTTTCTTTATTTCCACGAATTCTCTCGTTTTGTCCTTTTATATTATCTTTTTTGCACATAGTAACCTAGGAAAGTTTTAAATAATACTTATAAACTAATGAATTACCACGCGTCCTGCTACTTCAATTCCTTAGTATGCGAAGTGGTGTTGGTAAAGTAAAAGACAGGGAGGCGGGAAGCTGCTGACTGATTCCCTGAGGCTTCACAGCTTTCTTGTAAGCGAAAGGGAAGGATGTGTGTGATGGTAGCGGTTGATCCCTGCCAGCTTTCTGTTCCCGGTGAAGTAGCTTAGCCTTTTTGTTTGTAGGGGGATGCGCTAAAAGAAAGTAGACTTAGTTGACATGCAGCCGGCAATGCACCACTCTTCTCTGTTGTGGTGTTTTCGACGGGCGATTTCGGGTGACAGGAGCTATTTGTTACTTGGTTGGGTATCCCGAACGCTGATTCTGTGCCGACTGATCCACCTGTCATGGCGGAGCGTGAATGAGGTGAATTATTCTCAAACAAATCGTCCACTAATTGATTCACTTATCCAGTTATGTTTATTTTATTTCCTTGATTATGTATAATTACCTGTATCTATTTATCGCAGTATCTGTTTATCAGTATATATCCTCGTGCATCAACTGAACATACTATTTCATTGTCCACATGTGAAAGGTTTTGCTCATGATGCTCACCATCAGCGAAAACTAAACTAATTTTCTAATTTTAATGCCAAAATTGACATACCACATAATGAAATTTTGCCCGAGCGAGGTGCTGGACATCGTTGAATCATGCTAAAACATTTCCCGTTACGTAATGGCGGTGCTGGCTTCATGCATGGCAGCTTACCGCTGATATCGTTACAACCAGGGAGTACGTGAATGGCCATTCCAACTCGGGTATCAAACTTAGACACACACACACACACACACACACACACACACACACACACACACACACACACACACACACACACACACATATATATATATATATATATATATATATATATATATATATATATATATATATATATATATATATATATATATATATATTTTTTTTTTTTTTTTTTTTCAGATAATGAATTCATTTCTCATTTTCACTGATATATTCCTTTATTAATATCAAATAGCCAAACATCTACTCATGCCCTTATGTGGTGTTTATTACGAGAAAATACTGAGAAGTACGGGTCACTAAACCTTACAGAAGGTGTGTGTGTGTGTGTGTGTGTGTGTGTGTGTGTGTGTGTGTGTGTGTGTGTGTGTGTGTGTGTGTGTGTGTTTTGATAGACCTTAAATGTTCACTTGTGGCTTTACTGATGTTGGTCCTTCGTCTCTGAATGTGAATTTCCAAAATTGTAATTCTACCGTTCTTCATCCATCGCCATCATCGTTTTCCTCCTCCTCCTCCTCATCATCATCATCATCATCATCATCATCATCATCATCATCATCATCATCATCATCATCATCATCATCCTCCTCCTCCTCCTCCTCCTCCTCCTCCTCCTCCTCCTCCTCCTCCTCCTCCTCCTCATCATCATCATCATCATCATCATCATCATCATCATCAGATTTATTGCCATCATAAACATCACCATTATGATTATCATCCTTTTTTTTCTATTTCTATAAGCTGTTTGGGCAGTCCCTGCATTTTATCAGTTACGAAATTTTATAAAATATTCTTTAACGATCGCTATCATATTTTTCTTTACCGTCATTACACGCGGTTTGTCCATCCATCACATTAATAACGC
The DNA here is from genome assembly GCF_017591435.1 of Portunus trituberculatus. Taxonomy (NCBI): domain Eukaryota; kingdom Metazoa; phylum Arthropoda; class Malacostraca; order Decapoda; family Portunidae; genus Portunus; species Portunus trituberculatus. Next base: position 16,464,567 of record NC_059297.1, read on the forward strand.
TGGGATATTAATTCTAACACTGATCCATCACATTCACAACACTCGAATATTAATTCTAACACTGATAAAGTAACATGTCCATCAATCACATCATTATGAGAGGGACACAAGGTCACCAGATAATAATGAAGCCTCAGACCAACCCTCTGTCACGTGTCTACCCTAAATGCATGTTGTTGACGGACAGATACATTTAAGAAGATTCAAGAAATGTCGGTTATGGAGACTAAGCTGTTGGCACTGTAGTTATTTATTTAGTTGTTGTTATTGCTCTGTTACTAACACTGATACTGCTGATGTTACAATCGTAATGAAAAAATAATAATAATTATACAATAATAATTGTCACAAAACTGCAAGAATATAATTCACCGCCACACTGTTATTGACGTCGTCACACGACTTCTAAGTACAAATACATCACCAGCACCACCATCACCACCACCACACTACACCAAGGAACACCATTAATTATTGAAGCGAATCCACTGGAAGCGTAAAGAAGAAATTATTGTATTATATTACGACACACTGAACCTAGAATGACCCAGTTATCACTACGAACACTAATTCAAATAACACACCACACCACACCACACACACACACACACACACACACACACACACACACACACACACACACAGTACCATCCCACGTATTTTCCATTGAACGCCCACCACACGTATGATTGTGTTAAACGCTTCACGGTTAGCCAGTTGGATGGAAAGAGAGGAAGAGAGGCACCAAAACTGTGGCACCTCATTAAGCAGTTTGCTCGCTTCAACCATATCCGGAGCTTGGCTAATGGGGGGCTTTAAACGATAAACAAAAATGCAATTATCTTTCCATGTGGGAGATAATGCCTGTTCCTCAGTGCGGCGAACACATTAGTTCGGTGTGATGGGCTGCAAATGGGATGCGGTTTCAACTTTGATATTTCTTACGGGGTGTTTTACTGCAGATGTTAGTAATGAATGGCGTTGTGAAAAGTGCTGTGTATCATGATTGTGTGTGTGTGTGTGTGTGTGTGTGTGTGTGTGTGTGTGTGTGTATATATATATATATATATATATATATATATATATATATATATATATATATATATATAT
>NC_059297.1:16468176-16483176 GCF_017591435.1 Portunus trituberculatus
CTCTCTCTCTCTCTCTCTCTCTCTCTCTCTCTCTCTCTCTCTCTCTCTCTCTCTCTCTCTCTCTCTCTCTCTCTCTCTCTCTCTCGCTGTGTGTGTGTGTGTGTGTGTGTGTGTGTGTGTGTGTGTGTGTGTGTGTGTGTGTGTGTGTGTGTGTGTGTGTGTGTATCTATCATTATTGTATGTTGTTGAGATATCTCTTTTATTTTAGGTTAGAACATTAGCATCTCGGAGTTGTAGTTTCTCATGTGGAATGTGGAAAGTGAACCCAAGCCATTAGGAGGAGAGGCCTTGTTAGTACGTAGTATTCTTCTCTTTTGGTCGTTTTTTATCTTATTGCCAATATTGTATTCTTGACTGTCTGGCTCCTAGCCTACTGATAGATTCCGACATTTCGATATGGAACAACATAACATAAAGTAAACTAGATATGAAAAACTGAATCATGTATTTTCCAGTGTGAGTTTATGTGCATTAAGGTTTCCAGCAATATTCTGTGTTTTGGCACTGGAAGTGTGTTTGCAGTATCTTGTCCAAATTTTCTGCTTCAGTGTTTCAGTGTCTTCATGGAGTGGATGTTTTAAAAGTTCTTAAGTTAAGAACTACTTTACGTGAAAGCGACTTATGTTACGAGAGTTGTGTTTTACTCTAAGCATTAACACTTTTCGAACCGTGGTCGCTGACCTTTCACCAGTTTTGTTCTTGAAATTTTGCCACTTGTCGACACTCGAGCGTGGTAACTCACTGGACTGGTGCTGTTGCTTACTGATTGGCTCTAAATATTCTCGTTTCCTTAAAAATGGATAGATAATGAAATTCAGTAAATTGGGTTTGTATTTTCATCTTCCTCTTACATATATCTATGTATACTGGTAAGGCATAAACAAACACAATTTTGCTAAAAAAAAAGAAGAAATGATTCATGCCTTTAAAAAAGAGAGGGCACCGTTCAGTGACAGTGTTGTCAAGTTTTCGCGTCCTCAGGTGACAGTGAGTGCAGTGAACCAATCAGGTTCATTGCAGGTCTGCGATGAAAGGCTAAAAGTACTTTTATGCAGATCTACTCCACCAGTATTCTGTATGACCGCCTACACCGCGCGACACGGAGGACCTGTCTGTGATGGACGGCTCGGTGCATCGGGAATGACTGTGTAACTCGTTACGGCGGAGTGATGGAACTGGCTTGCTCTTCCCACAAAATAACGTTTTTTGGGGCAGGCGAATAAAGGTTTGCAAACAGTATTTCGTCCATGGACCTTTCAGATACATACCCTCTCTTGTCTGTCTGTCTGTCTGTCTGTCTGTCTCTGTCTGTCTTTCTCTCTCTCTCTCTCTCTCTCTCTCTCTCTCTCTCTCTCTCTCTCTCTCTCTCTCTCTCTCTCTCTCTCTCTCTCTCTCTCTCTCTCTCTCTCTCTCTCTCTCTCTCTCTCTCTCTCTTTCTTCACACACACACACAAAAAAAAAAAATATCGGCATTTACTTTACCTATCCCCCTCTCCCTTCCTTACCCTACCCATCTTATTTTTCCTTCTCCACCACCACCATCATCACTTCCTTTCCACTCCTCCTCCTCCTCCTCCTCCTCCTCCTCCTCCTCCTCCTCCTCCTCCTCCTCCTCCTCCTCCTCCTCCTCCTCCTCCTCCTCCTCCTCCTCCTCTATTGTGTCCCTGCATCCTCCCTTCTTCAGGTGTATTGGCCAGATTCTCCCCTTCCTCCATCACGGTCGATTTCACAAGGTATCGAAGCGACCAACTTTCGTCTTTCTCTCTCTCTCTCTCTCTCTCTCTCTCTCTCTCTCTCTCTCTCTCTCTCTCTCTCTCTCTCTCTCTCTCTCTCTCTCTCTCTCTCTCTCTCTCTCTCTCTCTCTCTCTCTCTCTCTCTCTCTCTCTCTCTCTCTCTCTCTCTCTCCTGGGAGGCATAGAGGGATGGAGGAAGGGAGGGAAGGAGAGAAGGGAGGAAGGTAGAAAACCGGACTCACTTTCTCTTTTAGATTCTTTCATAATGACGCCCAACTTTTTTGTTTTCTCTCATCTTTCTTTTTTCGGTTTGGTAACTTTTCCTCGCAGCTGGGAGAAAGTCTGTCTCTAACGAGTTTATGGGTAGCTGGATGAGAGAGAGAGAGAGAGAGAGAGAGAGAGAGAGAGAGAGAGAGAGAGAGAGAGAGAGAGACTATGGGTACAATACACTTACCTTTCCGGTCAAAGAGGAAAAAATAGAACTGATGCGAGTCAAGATGAAGCTCTCAACATTTTTACTTCAGGTCTCATTGCAAACCAACCTGTCTCAGAGAGAGAGAGAGAGAGAGAGAGAGAGAGAGAGAGAGAGAGAGAGAGAGAGAGAATTTGCATTGATTACTAGCAAATTACAAACCACACAGACTTTCGAGTTCCAGGTTTGTCTGACGATTCAAAAGTAAATCACACAACAGGAGTGCTGAGTCATTACCTTGGTGAAGGTCTTGCCTGGAATAATGAGAGCCTTTTTTCCTCTCAAATTCAACTCTCTTCCTGAAACAAATCACGATGAATGACACACTCTCTTCTCTCACAACACTGCCCCATGATCTGTTGTATTTCGTTTTGTAATCTTAGGTTATTTTAGGCAAGACTGAAAATTTTCAACCGTTCAGTTACTTTAAGTGGATTTTTCATGGAGGAGTCTTCATTGTTCGAATTTTCTTGCCTGGAAACTTAGTGTCGAGTTTTCTTGTAGGGCGAAACTAACATTCATAACTGACCATGATAGTTTTGTAGATAGTTTGAAGTTAAGAATGCAAATATGTAAGTCTGTTTTCACCCAATATATTATTTTTCATTCTGTATGAAGGATGATCAATTTCAAATGATTTAGCTTCGTATTTCATCATTCATAAATCTTATAACAACATTTCATATATTTTACACTGAAGTGTATTTTTCAACGTAAACACACATCTGTAATCTGATTGAACGTAGGTGAAAGGGGAAATATTAATGGTGTCATTTTAATGAAATGCTCGTGATTTAGCTACATGTGTTCTGCAGACATGGTAGTGGCCGTGTGCTATGGAAGGATGGCGGCCAGCAAAAGTATTAAGAGATGATGTTGGAGTATGCATAGTCTTGAGGTGGAACTCGGCATTTATAATAGCAGGTCGAGTTTCTTTATATGAGCTTCCTTGCTGTCTTTCTCTAATTCATGAAAAAAATGCTTTTTGTGTTGCATTTTGAATTTGAATATATTTCAAAGATTTTATACTTTCATTGAATATCTGTTTTCAATTTTCTTTTTTTTACCTCTTCTTTTCCAAACGTAGCATACTTGGTGTATATAGCTTTTTTTTATTTTAAAATCGTTTAAAGTATGATAAAGTATGTTTTGTATGTTTCTTTTTCTTTTATTTTCATACATATTCTAACGTGAATTGAAATGTGCTTCATGTATCCAGCAATATTTTCTTCCCCTTTTTTTATTTCGTTATTGAAACATGGATGAACTCGAATGTTTTTGCTTTACATCATCTCCACGTAGCTGCGTTTTCAATTAATTAACGAGTGTTGTAGTGCTTGCTAAAACAACTTTTTCCATCATTTCTTTCGCTGGATTTCTGAGGCAGTCCCATTAGATATCCAGCGCAGAAGTGTCAGATCGGGACATATGCTTGCATTCTGAAAGATGGAGATGAATATTGATTGGAATATGTGTCTCCTGCCTGGCCTGAGCTGCTGATAGGCATACACTGCAGAGATGAGAGGTAATATTTTGTGTTATCATTTTGTGTTGCAATGTTAAGAGGTAATATTTATTCTCTTGTTTATTTGGATATTTGTTTGTCAATTTATTTTCTACATCAATGATTTAATTTTATCATTTCTTTCCTTATCATTTATCTATTTCCTTCCGCTTTATCATATCTACTCATACATTCATTATTTTTCTTTTTCCGTATCTGTATATATTCAAATATTTACATTTTATTTGATAACATTTTGTGTAGAGGCTTTCAGTTTGTTTGTCTTCCTGTCAGTCAAGGCTTCCGTTATGTTTGCCTGCTTTGTTTTGCTTTGTAACATCAATCACTTTCTTTGCCGCTGTGTGTTCGTCTTTAACTGTCTGCATATCCTCGTCTCATCGTCTGGATGCCTGTGTGTGTATGTGTGTGTGTGTGTGCGTGTGTGTGTGTGTGTGTGTGTGTGTGTGTGTGTGTGTGTGTGTGTGTGTGTGTGTGTGTGTGTGTGTGTGTGTCTCTCTCTCTCTCTCTCTCTCTCTCTCTCTCTCTCTCTCTCTCTCTCTCTCTCTCTCTCTCTCTCTCTCTCTCTCTCTCTCTCTCTCTCTCTCTCTCTCTCTCTCTCTCTCTCTCTCTCTCTCTCTCTCTCTCTCTCTCTCTCTGTGTGTGTGTGTGTGTGTGTGTGTGTGTGTGTGTGTGTGTGTGTGTGTGTGTGTGTGTGTGTGTGTGTGTGTGTGTGTGTGTGTGTGTGTGTAGGCCAGGAACACTCAACGAGGTCTTCTCTTCACCTTTACCATTGAATAACTGAAATTCATCTTTGTTTAAGGAAAGAATACTCGAAAAAGAAAGTTTATTTATTTTTTTTTTCTGCCTGCAATGTGTACGGTGAATATACAGCACATACGCAAAAATCTAATTTCCTCCAGTGACGGACAGGGACAGACAGCCCCACACACACACACACACACACACACACACACACACACACACACACACACACACACACACACACACACACACACGTTGGCTTCCGTATGATGTATGTCACTCGTTGCATATCTAGTTTTTTTTTCTTTATTTATTCATTTATTTTATTTATCTATTTATTTTTATTTATTTGTTTATTATCTATTTATTTTATTCATTTATTTATTTATTTATTTTTTTTTTTTTTGCAGCTGAGGCTGACACATTCTTTTATTTGCGCCAAAGAAGAGAGAAGTTTCGAGGTCTTTTTTATGGGGTTACTACTTGTCTCTTAAAAAAGCAATGAGTGTTTTTATTGCAGGCAGCATCTTGGACTTTTGTGGACAATGTGTTCTTTAGCAATTTTATCAGTATTTCGTAAAAGCAGCTTCATATATAATTCTGCTGGAGTTTCTTAAGTGGGGAGGAGACAGGGCTGTATCATACATGCACACACACACACACACACACACACACACACACACACACACACACACACACACACACACACACACACACACACACACACACACACACACACACACACACATTTTACCAGTCTTGTAAAAATCTACTTCAGTTATTTTATTAATTTATTTTGCTTGGATTACAACTAGAAAAGAGAAGACTGCATTGAATCTACAATCACTTAATTATTTTTCTAGCTCAGTAACACCATGTGTGCATTATGCTGATTTTTCTCTACCAGCAATTGAAGTGCTTTGTCAAGAGAGCTTTACTTCATTCTTGCTTGAGTTCTTGCGAAAAGGGAAAGGACATTATTGAATCTTTCATAATTGTGTTCTTTATCTAGTTAAGAAGATCTCGACCGATTTATCCTCTGGAGTCAGTTTGGTGTTTTGTGAATGTCGGTCAGCTGAAGAACGTCTGAATGGTGAAGGGATTTGCAGACCGGCTGGAGAGAGTGGTTGGGTGTATCTTGTCGAGTGTTGGTGATAAGGTGAATCTTTTATAATGAAGAGGGATTAGTGTTAAATTCTAAAGTTATATTTCATCTGAATTGTTTTTTTTTTTATACATTGGTGATCTCAAAATGAAAGGCACGTAATCTTTTGTGATTATGAATTATAAAGGATTTTTTATTTACTGATATTAGATAGTGTGTTTTTTCCTGTTAAAGTCTGCGACATTTTATTTATTTCCTTATTGACGTTTTCCTGTATCGACTGCTCGTTTGTTCGCTATATCCACTGAGATGATTATGCAACAGGTAGCACAGCAGAATTAGGAGTCTGTGAATGATAGAGGATAGTCTCTCAGTAGTAGCGAGACGAGAGACTGCAGGGATCGAGCATGTAACCCTCAAAAATTGCTTCATCGTGTATTTGAAACTATTAAGCCTTATTAGGTGGCACTAATTCCTGATGCTTTCGCTTTTTATTGGATTCAAATCGACCAAGGCATTAGCTGATATTTCCTTGCATTAACTGAGCTTTGTTCCTCGATAGCACCTTCATGGGTAGTGATTAGCATGACTGAGTAAAATGATAGATAATTAATTTTGGTTCGTTGCCTTCCTTTTATAATTCATTATGTTTATTTTATCTTTTCTGGCAACATAAGTGCCTTTTGGGGGAACACTGCTTCAGCGGCAGGGCCACACCGACAACAAGCAATTCCTGCCGCTGCCTTTAGGTACATTATTACAACCCACGACCTCCTCCAACGGGAAAGACTTCCGTTATTCGCTTCCTGTTGTTCCTTTCTACTACTACTTTCTACTACTACAGTCACCCTTGTTGCTTCCTTAACATCCAACGAAGGCGTCACTTTTCACATACACACACACACACACACACACACACACACACACACACACACACACACACACACACACACACACACACACACACACACACACACACACACACACACACACACACACACACACACACACACACACACACACACACACACACATCATATGGTGTTCATAATTCATCACCTAACTGAAACATCTTTGCAGCCTCATGGAAAGCAATTTTTTTTTCTTTTATATATTTTTTTTTTTGTTTAATTCATTTACTTATTTGTTACAATTGTTTTTCCTATCCTATTATTGTTGTTGTTTTTTGCCACTGCTGTTGTTACTGAAGCTGCTTTTGTTCTTGGTATTTTTAATGTTCCTATAGTAAACATGTAACAAATTGCTGGTAATGAAATTTTTACTAATAAAGCAGCTGCATAGCATGTCTGTTTTCCATGTCCTGTGTCATTCTGTTGTCGTCAGCCTTCAGAAGCGCCTCTCGAATTCCAACAGTGGCGCTATTTTTCAACCTTTTCGCTTCAATAATGGACGCACTAATTGTGTGTTGAAGCGGGTTAATGGAAGGAGCGACGGACTGTCTCCTTGTTTGTCAGTCCCATTGGTCTGGGAAATCTTGCATGTTGTGCTCATGGGGTAGAAGAGACGCCCACTGAGGATCTGGCTATGTGGATTACAATAAAGGCAGAGAGAATTTATCAAAAGACTCATTAAACATTAAAAGAAGGTTGTAATCGGTTTGCCAATTCACAGGTGCGTGGTCCTGTCGTTAAATTTTGTGTAGCCATTTTGAGTCTATATATTTATGTATTTATTGATGTAATTACTTGTTTGATTGGAGTGTTTGTTTATGTCAACATCATCGCCATTTATTAAGAAAGCCTCTTAAAGATATCTATTCAGTTATTTGACTATTTATGTAATTTAAAGTTTTTATTACCACAAACAAGTATGGTATAATGCTTGTGATAGTTGTGTATGAATGTAGTAGTAAGAGATAGGGGTGTGTGATGTGACAGCGGCAAAGGAACATGTAAGTCGTCTTGGCTAACTACCGTGATTATTGTTTTCTATATAACCACCATAGTGCTATTTCAGCACCATTGTGATTATAACGAATGTAATTAATTCTATAGAAATTAATGCTCGCGTTGATTAGCATAACGCTGATGTCGGATATGAATATTTTATAGGTGAAAGTGTAGTACTTTGTAGCTGGTTATGCCCCGGTAGTGATATATGGCCATACAGCTGGCAATTGTTAGAAGAATAACACTGCGTAGTGCCGCTGTGTCATTAACTGTGGTAAGGTTTAATGTGCATAAGTGAGTGAATACGTGAATGTATTTTAAGGGAAGAAAAAGTAGTTAAATGCATAAATGAAAAGTATATAACCTGCTTTTGAGATGAAACGTTTTAATGAGAAGTGATCAGAGAACAACAACAACAAAGGCACTACCACCATCTACGATAAAGACAATAACAAAACAATAGCAGGTAATACTACTACTACTGCTACTACTACAACTACTACTACAACTATGACTATGTCTACTACTACTACAACAACTACTACTACTACTACTACTAGTAGTATTACTACTACTACTACTAGTACTACTAGTAGTAATACTATTACTACTACTACTACTTCTACTGCTATTGATGGTGATGATGATGATGATGATGATGATGATAATAAAATTATAATATTATAATAATGATAATAATAATAATGATAATAATAACAATAATAATAATAATAATAATAGTAATAATAATAATAATAATAATGATAATAATAATAATAATAATAATAATAATAATAATAATAATAATAATAATAATAATAATAATAATGAAAACGACAAAAGTAATAATAACGATAATAATAATAATAATAATAATAATAATAATAATAATAATAATAATAATAATAATAATAATGATAATAATAATAATAATAATAATAATAATAATAATAATAATAATAATAATAATAATAATAATAATAATAATAATAATAATAATAGTATTAGAAATAATATTGCTTATGATGTTGATAACAATAATAATAATAATGATGATAATAATGATAATAAAAGTAATAATGATAATAATATTATTAATAATATTAATACAAATAATAATAACAATAACAATAATAATGATAATTTTCAATTTTAACAAAAAACTGGACGGCCAAATGATGAATGCACACCTTGCAGTAGCCGAAAGTAAAAGTCCCAGCTATCTCTTCTCTCCGTGATCTAAAAGCCAGTCACTCCTTGCTTGGCTCTTTCATCGCCCGTGGAAAAGTGACAAGCCAAACACCCAGAGGAAGTAATACCAGGGAGGAAACGAAACCGAGGGACAAAGACGTGTATCCGCGTGTGAGTTGCCGCTGAGATAGGAAAGGAGAGAGAGAGAAGAGCTGCTGGTGGAGGAATGTTGAGCCGCAGGAACACCCAGCTTTTCCTCCTACTCCGCTTCTGCTGCGTCCTCTCCCTTCTCCTCTTTTCTCTTCCGTTTTCTCTTTTTCCTCCTCCACCTCCTATATAAAGGCGACACAGTCCTCGAAAAAATTGAGAAAGGGATCTGTTTTTGCAGCGTGCGTGGTGCGGTGGAAGTTTTGTGAAGCCGAAGGAGAAAAACGTTGCATCCTTTCTCATATCATACATACATATTCTTTTTTTTTTTTATATAATGGCGAGTAACGTAAATGGCCTGGCAAGCTGAAGCAATACATAGGTGCAACGAAATATACGGAAGTACTTTACAGATTGTTGTCGGATAGATTTGACATTAAATAAGTTGATAGAGATGAAAAACAAACGAAACACTACGTACCTATGTTTTTCTACGTAGATTTGAATGTATGGTTTATGTTTTTAACTCGTACCTTCAGTTCCTCATCCCTCCCTACGTGTCTTGTACTGATTGTGTTTTCATGCAAGTTGACAAACACTTTACCTAGCTGACCTTGAATAGACAAGAAACCAACTGGGGAGGCTGGAGGAGAGTTCTTCGTGGAGTCATAGTGGTGGTGGTGAATATAAAATGGCGATGAAGTGGAGAAACATTAGAATGAAAAGGAAAAGTAGGATGAAGAGGAGGAAGACAAGTAGGATGAAGAGGAGGAAGAGAAGTTAGATGAAGAGGATGCGTGAGAGAAGTGAGAAAGAAGAGAAGGAGAATGAGGAAAATGAGGAGAAAAAACAACTTTAGAGTCCATATCTAATTTTATAAAAAATAAAAATACTATAATTAAAATAACGCATACTTTACATTCCCGAAAAAGAAGCTTTATACCACATCCACATCTGCGTCAATACCCGATACCAGGACGGAGCCAGAATGATCGTGTGGCAGTGAACGAGAAAAGGTGTCTGGCATGCGTTAGTGTTGCTAAATGGCAGCTTCACCTCACTCTACATGCTCCCTCGGGCTCCATTTAGTGGCGGACTTAATTATTCTCTTACCCTCCCTCCCTCTTCCCTGTAAGTTATTCAGGACACTAGTTATAATGTCCCCCTCCTCCTCCTAGCGCGATATTACGCAAACCAGTTATTATCAAGGCAGAAAATGACCCTCCCAAGCCTCGTTTCCTTAGACAAAACACCGCCACCGTCGCACTGGAGTCGCCCTCACGCCGCGACTCCACCTGGCTAAGTGGCTCATTTTGGCCCAAGGACGCGGGGCTTCTTTGACGTTGAGGGTGCGTGGGCTGTGGTGGCAGAGGTAGTGTAGGAGGATATGGTGCGGTGTGTGTCGTGGCGTCGTGAAGTGTGGTAGGGTGGAATTTTATGTGGTATGGTTTTCTGTGGAAGAGTATGGTGTGGTGTAGTGATCTGAGCCGCATTTGAGGGTGTGATGTGATGTCGTTTGGTGTGTGTGTGTGTGTGTGTGTGTGTGTGTGTGTGTGTGTGTGTGTGTGTGTGTGTGGTGTGGTGACTGAAGCATTATTTAAAAGCGTGGTGTCCTGCCTGTTCTGCGATTTAGTGACAAGATACTTGATAGTGGATTGGTAGGAGTATTTGAGAGTGTGGTGAGGTGTTGTGTTGTGTGGTGGTATGATTTGGTGGAAAAGGTAGTAGTTCAGGGTGTTGTATGCTGTAATGTGGTGTGGTGTGATGGGTGTGTGGTGTAATGGTGTGGCATGGTATGGTGTGGTGAGCGAGACAGCGTATTAAAGGTTGGTGGTGTTGCTATGTGGTAAGAGATGAGATTTTAAAACTAAGTGATGTATACAATTAACCTTTTTCGCTTTAAAATTTTAAAAAATTTTACAGCGTTGCATTAGTTATTTCCATCCTTTTTTTTCCATATATGTAATTTTAGTTATATAGACGTTATCGAATACAAAATCATTTTGACACCTGTAAAAATATGTGTTCGTAATGTTAGGGTAAATGTGACACTTTCACACCCACACACCATCCACCGACCCACCCACCACATCTCTCTCTCTCTCTCTCTCTCTCTCTCTCTCTCTCTCTCACGTTAATCTAATTATTCTAGTGAAAGTAGGTCAAACCAGGCCGATATTTTTTACTCATTTTATCTTGCATAATAATGTGGCTAACTACCTGTGAACTCTCTCTCTCTCTCTCTCTCTCTCTCTCTCTCTCTCTCTCTCTCTCTCTCTCTCTCTCTCTCTCTCTCTCTCTCTCTCTCTCTCTCTCTCTCTCTCTCTCTCTCTCTCTCTCTCTCTCTCTCTCTCTCTCTCTCTCTCTCTCTCTCTCTCTCTCTCAGCCAGTCATCCCTCTGCCCACTATTGGCCAACTTTCACTATCCATATAACTTTTCTCTTTTACGAAAATTCCCGAAAGTAGCTTCTTCGATTCTTTAATAAATGTGATACAAACTTAAATCCCTCCCCCAAAAAATCGTTCTGCAATTCTTCCTTTTAACCGCTCCCCTTTTATTTGTATGGATTTCTCCCGCTTCTGATATCTGTGGTGGCCTTTATATTAGACCACTGAAAATTAATGGAACTGAATGAATGCCTGTAGGAAAAGGAAGATAATTTTGGAGGTTGGAAAGTGTGAAGATACGGGGCGAGAAGTAAATGTGTGGGGATGACTTGGGGAGGAGGAGATAAAGAGATGCTGGGGAATGCTTAAGAAAGAGGAAATGAAGTATGTGCCATAGATTTCCAGGATTAGTAGAATTTGTTGGTGTTCATGGCGAGTAGTGTGTTTTCAAGTCATTGATGGAAAAGTGCAATCGTGATAGCAGGAAATGGAGAGGGTAAAAGATGATGGAAGAAAAATAATACATGAAAAAAGGGTGAGAACTCTGTAAAGATTTAGGTCGGGAGACGGTTATACATTCACTGGAAGCTAATGGTTGTCGCGGCATTGATTGAGAAATTAAACTATGAAAGCAGAATTGAAAGGAGAAAATAATAACAGATGCTGGAAAAATATTTGGTAATGAGATGAAAGAACTTTTGTATAGATTCTTTGGAGGAGAAATTGCCCGCACAGATAGATGGCAGTCCTGTATATTCATTGGGAAGAATATTGTGAAGATGAAGTGAAAATGATGTGTTAAAATATGCTGCGGAATGTTGCAAAGGAGATGAAGAGCTAGTGGAGATTTTTAGGGTTAGTAGGAGGCTGACGTGGTCGTGAGGGGTGGGGGAGGTCAGGGAGATGAATGAGGGTCATGGCAGCGGAGGTTAGGGGGTTATTTGGTAAAGTTGAAGGTACAGTGTGATGGATTGCGGCTGGTTGGCAGAGTAGTAAAGGCGAGGCTCACTGGGAAAAGTAGAAGAGTCACGCGACCACTGAAAGATATACAACCTACCTCGATATTGTCGGCTATTGAGCAGAGGAATGGAAAGAAAATAAGAGCAAAAAGCAACCTGTCGTGAGCAATCATATTTCATTCAGACTGCCAACGGGAAAATGGAGAAATATAATGAAGAAAGATAACCAAAATATACGGAGTCACAAAACATTCATTGTTGGAGCAATGAAAAGAAAGTAAAAGACATCAGCATTTGTTCATGTTGAAATAATTTCAGAATTTCAACTGCAAAATATAAGATATGATTTGAGACTACAAAAAAATATGATAATAGGAAATATGAAAAAGGCTTAAAACTAACAATCTGTACATCATTTTATTTTATTTTCTCTGACTGGACTAGAAACTGGTGAACATGATTAAATTTCATCAAATAATAAAAAAATGTGCATGAATAAAAAAAAATACCTCTCCAACAGACGTGTTTCAGACTTTGAAGGAGAGAAATGGAAGTATATGATATTGATAAAAAAAAAAAAAGAAAGCCGATTTTTTATTTATTTTTTTTTTTATTTTTTACCTTCAAGACTTGGCAGCATCTTTCCCCCTCCGAGACTTGAAGAAGAAAAAAAGATGTGATTGAAAGTGACTTGTGGCCATTTTTTTTTCTTTTATTGCCACAAGAGCTCTGCCTCACTAGAAAACATTGCTGGACAGGCAGACGTGAAATATATGTGATTGAAAGTGACGAAGTGATGTCTATATTTTTTCTCTAACAAGAAAGTCCCCTTGGTAGAGAACATTGTTGGATTGACATTATATGTACATTTTCACAAAACAATGCCATCTGCTCTCGTGGAGATGCCTCTGTGTACTGACTAGTAATAATTTTTCAAAAATTTTAATTGTATATGTATGATTTCTAAAGGCTGTTGACTATGTAGTGTAAGCATCAACTCTCTCCGCTACCCACAAAAAATTCTAGAGAATATATACTTAAGCAGAAGAAAACGAGATTGAGTCTCCCTCTTATTTTTTAAACGTTCTAATGTTTTAGCTTTAGTTTCAACAAAATAGAACGAAAGTTGTTGGGATTCTCAGGGTTGTTTTCCCATTAGAACTTCATTAATCACTCTTGGCCCTTAAGAATAGTCGTGTTGAAGGAAAACGTTCCAGACATATAATAACAGGTAGAATACTAATCAAGACATAGCCGTATGAAAAGACATATGGCGCTACTAGGGCTTAAGTTTAGATATAAATGGTAGTGGGCATTACTTTGACTTTTGACTGAGACCCGTATTCGCAAATGTTCTCTCATAACTACTAATTAAATAAAAAAAAAGGAACAGACGATTACTTGAATTTTTAAGACTATTTCTTCATTTCCAGATGTGGAAGTCTTGATAAGTTTTTTCATTAGTTATTTCAACTACTGTCTTTTGAAAATTATCATGGTGGGACAAACAAGTGTTTCGCAACGTGACTATTTGTAGGTTGGGAGTTAGGTAAAATGAAAAGGGTACAAGATATTGTAAATTAGGAGAAACCACGGCTATGAAAAAGATAATTTCGTAGGATATGAGAGTTTTCAAGAAGATATGTACCTGTCGCTCACGATACTTGTCAGCAGTGAAGGGAAAAAAATATTCAGTCAATAAATAAACGACACACTCATTTACATAAAAAGTCATCTTCATAAGCGACTTTTTTTGGGTTCCTTTATTTGGGGGCCGCCGTAGTACAGTGGAACCATGCGTGCTTTGGGGTCCGTGAGGTCTCCAAGCGCACGGGTTCGAATCCTGTCCACGGTCCGAGTGTAGGTTGGGCTTCCTTACTCGGGGCAATGGTTTATTAGCGGGTGGGCTTTGAGATAGGAGGTACCCCAGAAAAGTACCCCCTTTAGCCGATAAATTCCCATGAAAAGCCCACATGGTATAAATAAAAAAGAAAAAAAAATGCATTAAGAAGACTGCAAGAATAAGACGCCGTAATCCACATCATTAAGAATAAAGTAACAGCGGAGGATATAACTGAACAAGTAATTGATGCATTTAGAGTACCAATAATAGTGCCACTTCTGCTCCCTGCGACACCGTGGACTTCAGGGACAGGTTGGCGTTCAAGATAAGTATTAGAATGTCCTTTTCAAATGCTTTCTTTTCTTCCGACACTTTCGTTTTAGTACCTCACTTCTATTCCTTCCATTTTCTTGATCTCACTTTTTGTAACATTGGTCTTCTTTTGTTATTATTCCTTATTCTTCTCTTCTTTTATGTCTTGTGTATTTTCTAAGTGCAGTGCCATATACTTTAGGTGCGCGAGTGTATGTTTGGTGCTGCGTGAGTGAAATCGTGTCTTCTTGGTTCCGTAAAGGTGTGAAAATAGAGAAAGGTCAAAGGTTTAATCATGTCTTTCGTCTCCCTCTTCCATTTCATCAATATCTCCAGCACTGCTTCTTCTCGTATTCCATCGCTCCACTATCTTTTCACTTCCTCCTTTTTCTCTCCTCCCTTCTGCTTCTGTTCCATTGTCTTTTCATGATGATTCTTCTCTTCTTCCTCCTCCTCCTCTTCGTCTTCCTCCTCCTCCTCCTCCTCTTTCATTTCATATTTCGTTTCCGTCACTTTTCCTCGTCATGGCAACTTTTATATATTCTTCTTTCCCTGTCCCTTCCTCCTCCCCCTCCTTCTCCTTGTCCCTCTCCTTATCTAGTCTCCTTCACCAAGTCATCAAGCTCTATTATTTCTTCCTCTTATCTATTCTTTTATTTTATTTTCTTCTTCCC
>NC_059297.1:16485676-16503176 GCF_017591435.1 Portunus trituberculatus
TTTTTTCTTTCTCTTCAGATAAAGTTTCGGAAGATTATCTATTTCATATCTTATTGTCGTTTCTTATTTTTATACTTCAATGTTATCTCATTTTTGCTTGCCTTGCTTCCTCTTGTGTGTGTGTGTGTGTGTGTGTGTGTGTGTGTGTGTGTTTGTGTTTGTGGTTGTCACTTCCTTTCTTTTATTTCCTATCCCTTTGCTGAAGAGGTAATATGGATTGAATATCTATGATAGAAAGGAAGAAACCTTGTTTACTCGCTTACAAAATGCAAAAACAATACATTTACACAAAGTTTCCCCATACCATTCGGTGTTGAAACTTTCCTTGTATTCTACCTGTCAATTTTTAACTTTCATTAAGCGATTGGTGGGCATGCAATCACCAGCCACAGCTTGGGTCTCGCACTGGCCGCCAGTAAACAACCCACCGTCTCCGCTAGTGCCGTGTTTAATGAATATATGAATAAGTAACTCAAGTGCGCCTTCTAGAAGATATGCCATGCAGGAAAATTATGAAAGACTTTCACCGCTTAACCTTTCAAACAAATTTTCCACACTTTTCTGCGAAATATCCCAAACTTTGAAATTATATTCCCTCTAAAACTGGAAACGTCAGTCTTCTGTTTCCTTAACTGTTAATCGTTTCAGCATCTTATCTATCTATGTAGCTTGAAAGTCCTTTCCCGTTTCTTTTTAATTTTTCACGGTGGTGGTAAATATTTGTTTGTATTATACGTGCTCTTTATTTGGCTATAAATCATATTAGATAGATGATCATGGCGTTCCTTTAATTGAATTGCCTTGGTAAAGGTTTATTATATGCACACATACATCCAGTCATACCATGCATTTATTTATCACCATGTTTCAACATACCACTATTTTTTTCGTGTAGTGATCGTAATTGTCAAAACCAAAGTCAAGCTATACATAATTAACTAGGTCACTCTTTAGGTCCATCTGCTTCTGTATTACGAAATAGTAGTTCAAGCACACACACACACACACACACACACACACACACACACACACACACACACACACACACACACACACACACACACACACACACACACACACACACACACACACACACACACACACACAGAGAGAGAGAGAGAGAGAGAGAGAGAGAGAGAGAGAGAGAGAGAGAGAGAGAGAGAGAGAGGCGTGGCCTGAAGAGGAGGAAGTGGGATAGGGGGAGAAAGAGAACAAGTGCTCATGTACACCACAGCAGCACCCAGCTACCTGCCTACCCACTAGCCAGCCGCTGACACACACACACACACACACACACACACACACACACACACACACACACACACACAAACACACACGAGAGTTGTGTTCCTCTAACAAAACATTAATTCTCACATAATCCTGTGTGCCGTCAGACAGACACGCATTATTAGGTTTGTCTGTGTTGTGTGTGGTGCCGATCGTGTGTGTGTGTGTGTGTGTGTGTGTGTGTGTGTGTGTGTGTGTCTGTCTGTCTGTCTGTCTGTCTGTCTGTCTGTCTGTCTTTTTCTATGTCTGTTTTTATGTCTGTCTGCCTGACTCTGTCTCTGTCTGTGTGCATACCTTTGTGTGTGTGTCTGCATGCTAATCTTATTATTTGTGCGGTTCATAAACACCATGCTTTTTATTTCCTTTGTGACAGAGATGTTTTCATTGCGTTAATAAAGCACATGAAACACTGCAGTCTTTGAATTGTACGCGTGCCTGACCCTTTTCTGTTTATTATTTTTTCATCATATTTAGAGCAGTGTATTACGCTGCCTGAAAAATTAAGGTTGTGGAAGCTTTGTGCAACATTATGAGTTTTGTCTTTTTTTTTAATGCAAGAACAATGTAATAATGTTGTTATTTCTTTGTTCCTCACATCAGTAAATGATGGAGGTTTTACACATGTTACATATACATAGTGGTGTAATGTAAAAAAAAAAAAAAAAAAAAAAAAAAATATATATATATATATATATATATATATATATATATATATATATATATATATATATATATATATATATATATATATATATATATATATATATATATATATATATATATATATATATATATATATATATATATATATATATATATATATATATATATATATATATATATATATATATATATATATATATATATATATATATATATATATATATATATATATATATATATATATATATATATATATATATATATATATATATATATATATATATATATATATATATATATATATATATATATATATATATATATATATATATATATATATATATATATATATATATATATATATATATATATATATATATATATATATATATATATATATATATATATATATATATATATATATATATATATATATATATATATATATATATATATATATATATATATATATATATATATATATATATATATATATATATATATATATATATATATATATATATATATATATATATATATATATATATATATATATATATATATATATATATATATATATATATATATATATATATATATATATATATATATATATATATATATATATATATATATATATATATATATATATATATATATATATAGCACATATTGTTAAAAATTCATAGTAACGGGAGAATTAGTCGTGTGTGTGTGTGTGTGCGCGTGCGAGGTCTATAATCATCCGATCAAGCGTCGCACTTCAGTTATTAGGTCGACACCCTCGTTAATATGTCGCCACCTCATCAGCGCAAGTCGAGAATTATTATTGTTGTTATAAGTAGGTTGTTATTAAGCCAAGCACGAGTCTCATTTGGGTAAGGACTCCTGCTAGACTATTTCCAGTCACGAGATAGAGATATTTAGAAGAGGTGAAGAGTATAATGAGGTGATGTAGATAAGATATTCAATGTAGGAGATCAGCTTATGACCATTGTAATTATAACTGTATAGAGTGGTAGGTGACTATAAGAAACACAGTGATCTAATTGTTAATTCTCAATTGGAAGCTTTCATAGGAGATTAATTACTATTTTTTTCCAAAGTAAGAGGAGAAATCTGGCCAACGGCAACACAAGTGATTAAACAAAAACATCAACTTAGATGACAGTTCACGCACAGGTCTTTCTGCAACTTCTCTTATAATTTTGTCTGTGAGAGAGAGAGAGAGAGAGAGAGAGAGAGAGAGAGAGAGAGAGAGAGAGAGAGAGAGAGAGAGAGAGCATCGTGTTGTTTTCAAAATCGCTAATTGTTTTAGACATTTCCTAATCGGATTTCACGTTTCAAAGTTCTGGTGTCTTATTTTACTTTCTTTCACATCATTTCTCTGTCTCTTGTCTAACAAATGGAAATAAATGTGTTGTATGTCAGAGTGAGAATGTTAGTCATGAACTGCACTTTATCCATCATCACCAATAGTTGTAAAAAATAATAGTTTTGGTCATTTAAGTAATTAAAGAAAAAAAATATGTACAATCATTACTATTGTCACTATTATTATTATTATTATTATTATTATTATTATCATCATTATTTTTGTTTATTATTATTGTTGGTATTTTCCTTATTTTTGTAATTATTGTTTTCTTGAAGTTATGTAAAAAATGTGTTATCTTCATAGTCCCCTGAGTTGGTTGTGTAATATATCACCACATTTATTATAGTAAACCTGGGAGGATGACAGGCCATAAGTTCAAAATTGAGCTGTGTATTACCGTTTTGTAAGTCACCACAAACATCATTGGTGTTGCTAATTGACAGGCCATCGTACCTTGACTCAAAATCTTTACATAATAGTACGTGATGTGTGCTCGTCCTTTTATTTTAATGAATAAGACATCAGTCTCGTAATTTCACACTCATTTTTCAAGCTTATTTTCCGATGGAATAATTAACATCTTTAATTTTTGGAACCTTAGCCATGTTTTCTGTGTCTAGCTTGCAGAAGATGGCATGAAGGGGACACTGTTGCTGGAGGTGTCTTCGTTCTGGTTATATAAGCTGGAAAATTCACGGCGGTTTGATGTAATGGTTCAGGATGAGAAATACTGACGACATTAGTTGTATCTAGTACGAATACGTATTTGCAGTTAACGTGATGAAGAAATGCTGTCACCCTCTCTCGCATGCTTCACTGACATTAATACGTATTGGATGAGAGAGAGAGAGAGAGAGAGAGAGAGAGAGAGAGAGAGAGAGAGAGAGAGAGAGAGAGAGAGAGAGAGAGAGAGAGAGAGAGAGAGAGAGAGAGAGAGAGAGAGAGAGAGAGAGAGAGAGAGAGAGAGAGAGAGAGAGAGAGAGAGAGAGAGAGAGAGAGAGAGAGAGAGAGAGAGAGTGGACACACTTTTGCAAGGGACACTAATTAAACTAATATCTTATGACTTGAGTCTGCTTATAAGTGATATGCGAGCTGACCTTTACACAAAGCAGAGAAATGAGAAACGACAAATAAACCTCTTTTCCAGCGATTTCTTCATCCTCCTAAGTCCCCCAGTCTCTTTTTTTAGGCTCAAAATGAAGGGAATGGTAAAAAAAAACTATACGCATCTTCAATTAGGACTTCAGTACCTGTGTGTTCGTAAATTAACATTAACCTCCAGAACTCCGCTATTCTGTCACCACCAACACCAGCTCTATCTATTAACTCTTGATGTAAATAATTACAGAGGAAGGCAGGTATAAGGTTCACCTAAGCATTGGCGGATTTCGGTGGAAGAAGA
The DNA here is from genome assembly GCF_017591435.1 of Portunus trituberculatus. Classification (NCBI taxonomy): domain Eukaryota; kingdom Metazoa; phylum Arthropoda; class Malacostraca; order Decapoda; family Portunidae; genus Portunus; species Portunus trituberculatus. The sequence continues at coordinate 16,490,407 of NC_059297.1, forward strand.
AAAGTGTCTATAATTCACAATTTATTCATACTCACGCCACCCGTCACACCCACACACAATAACGCACAACTAACGAAAACACACAGGCTGTGGTCACGTCCACTTTCCTACAGCACTGGAGTTTCCTCTGGTAGGTAACACATCTGCCTCCGACCAACAGGAGACACAAGAACGGTTGGTGAGAGGCTCACTCACAAGCTGGTTCCCTCACTGGATGTCAACCACCAGCTACAAGTGAACTTTCACGTAGGAAGCTTTTGCTGCCCAGCCCTTGACAGGAATAAGGTCCTGTAACGATAACCATACACAAAATCACAATAAAAACACTAAATTACCACTGGAATTGATCACAACAGCAGAGGAGGTTGGTTCCTCAACTTTGGGACGGTGAGAGGAGAACTGACAACCCAGTCGAACCCTACCTCCTACAAAGGCTTCGAAATGACTAAAGAAGTTTCAAAATGTGTCATAGAGCTTCGAACTATCGACCCTAAACTTACGTGAATGAACCAATGAACCTTACCCAGGAAACAATGTAACGAACTATATAAAGATCAATTATATAAAGATCAAAATTACTTTCCCAACCACCAACAAACTGTATTAACACATTCATTCACAGTGACTCCAACAAGACTCCAACAATTATATCACCCTTCGTCGTGAACCAACACTCACAAACGCAACACAACATCCAAACTTATACAAGAAAATGCACACATACGGTACCAAAGAACCACACGCATACTCAAATATACAAAGATAAAGAGGACATAACAGGCAGACGAGGAAGACGCTAGTTATTCCTTCACACGGCTTCCCCCAACAAGTATCTAACTAAAGGATAGATACAAGAACAGATTCATCTCATAGTTCCTACGGCTCAACAGATCAGCACCAATGTTATCCCTGCCGCCAATGTGAATGATACGGGATCTGAATGACTGGAGACAGACCACCGAACAAGGCGACTATTAGTGGACTCAAAGGTTCTCTTACACCTTTTAGTAGATGGAGAGGGACCTGTTAAAACGGGATATGAATGACTAGAGACAGAGACCACCGAAAAAGGCGACCATTAATGGACTTTGCCTTATTAAGATATATGAGAGGTTTCTGGTCTATCTCTAGCAGAAACTCTTTACCCAAAACCATTGTACACCAAACACGATGGCAAGGCACTCTTTTTCAGTGGTGGAGTACTTCTTTTCTCTCTCCAACTTGCGGCTGGCGTATGCAACAGGAAAGGGTACACTGTTCACATATTGTAGTAGGACAGCACCGATGCCACAACTGGATGCACCGGTACGTAAGACGAAAGGAAGACTTACATCCGGCAGCTTGAGTACGGGATCCCTGGTCAAAAAGAGTTTAAGAGATATAAACTTTTCTCCATTATCTTCAGAAAGACTCAAAGGTTCTCTGACGCCTTTCTTTAGTAGATCAGAGGGGGACCTGTTAAATCAGATACATTGGGAATAAACATCCTATAAAATGAAACCATTCCTAAGAAGGAACGTAACGACTTCTTTGATGTGGGAACAGGCACTTCAAGCAAGGTTTTGGTCTTGTCATAATAGGGTTTCAGGCAGTCTTGTCATAATAGGGTTTCAGGCACTCACCGTTGACAAGAATCCCAAACCAAACCTGTACTTGGAGGGTTTTACAGTCATGTTCTTGGCCAATCGTTGGATGACTTTAGTGATAGCAGCTAGATGTTGATCCCACGTTCTGCTGTAGATGAATATATTATCAAAATAGAACGTGACATTCTCAAGGCCAGCCAATACAAGTTTCATGAGGCGTATGTAAATAGCACAAGCAGTAACTAATCCAAATGGTAGTCTGGTGAATTCCATCAGGCCCCTGTGGGTAGGAAATGCAGTTAAAACATGGCATCTTTGCTCAGTGGGATTTGGTAATATGCTTTAGTAAGGTCTAGCTCAGAAATATTTAGCCCCAGTAAATTTATGAAGTTCTTCTTGAACAGAAAAAGCAGGTTCTGCATGGAACTTTGTTATAGAATTCAGTGACCTATAGTCTATGGCCATCCGGTACGTTTCATCTGGTTTCCTTATCATCACCACGAGGAGAACTCTTTCAAAGTGATGTTGGAGGTGGACAGGAACAGGATACCTTTTTGCTGCAGGCCGTTCGGTGGTAATCAAAACTATCATGTTCGATGAGGTCAGTACAACCTGGAATATTTGAGAAAACATGAGAGAAGGATGTTAACTTATTGTCAATGTCAGCGGCTTCAGATTTGATAACTCTGGAGATACGTCAGCTTCGGAAGCCGTAAGATTATCTGATGGCACGTCTCCGAGTACAATAGAAGTTCATCACTTTCGTCACAACTGTCTACTACACAAACTTGAGCTACTTGTAGAGGATCCAAGGCGTTCCCAACTACATCAGTATCTTCATCCAAGACATTAGCTAAATTTACGAGGCTCTGCGATGGTACCTTTATCACACACTCACACACACTTCAGACTCACACACACTTCAGACTCACACACACACTCAGACTCACACACACTTCACTTCACACACTCACACACACTTCACACTCACACACACTCACACACTTCAGACTCACACACTTCAGACTCACACACACTTCAGACTCACACACACTTCAGACTCACACACACTTCATCACTCACACTTCACACACACACTCACTCACACACTTCAGACTCACACACACTTCAGACTCACACACACACTTCAGACTCACACACACTTCAGACTCACACACACTTCAGACTCACACACACAGACTCAGACTCACACACACTTCAGACTCACACACACTTCAGACTCACACACTTCAGACTCACACACACTTCAGACTCACACACACTTCAGACTCACACACACTTCAGACTCACACACACTTCAGACTCACACACACTTCAGACTCACACACACTTCACACTTCATCACACACACTTCATACTCACACACACTTCATACTCACACACACTTCATACTCACACACACTTCATACTCACACACACTTCATACTCACACACACTTCATACTCACACACTTCATACTCACACACTTCATACTCACACACTAACAACGCAACTCACGGAAACCAGACATTCAAACAATCTAACAGATTTAACAGGTAACATACAAAACACAAATTGTCATTCACCACTCCTGCACGCAGGGTACCTACATACTCACTCGTGTTTAAGAACTGAGATCTGGCGTAATGCCTGAAACTCGTTGCACCCAGAACGTAGAGTGTAACAGCAGAGACAAGAACTGTTGGCGAGAAGCTCACCAGCGTCCAACGTGAAATTGAACGTAGGATGCTATGGTTGCCCGGCCCTTGACAGGAATAAAGTCCTGTAACGATAACCATACACGAAATTAAAATAAAAACACTAAATTGCCACTGGAATTGATCACCACAGCAGAGGAGGTTGGTTCCTCACCTTCAGGACGCTGAGAGGAAAACTGATAACCCAGTCGAACGCTATCTCCGACGAAGGCTTCGAAATGACTAAAGAAGCTTCAAAATGTGTCATAGGGCTTCGAAGTATCGACCCTAAACTTACACGTGAATGAACCAATGAACCTTACCCAGGAAACAATGTAACGAACTATATAAAGATCAGTTATATAAAGATCAAAATTACTTTCCCAACCACCAACAAACAGTATTTACACATTCATTCACAGCGATTCCAACAATTATATCATCCTTCGTCGTGAAGCAACACTCACAAACGCACCACAACGTCCAAACTTATACAAGAAAATGCACACATACAGTACCAAAGAACTACACGCATACACAAATATACTAAGATAAAGAGGACATAACAGGTAGACGAGGAAGACGCTAGTTATTCCTTCACAATTACTGTAATACGAGATTTGATAAAGTCTGGAGGCTGTGCGTAGTTCTCAACGGACGAAGAACACGCAAAGCAATCAAAACAGTCTAATAGTGTGGTCTATTTCAGTGACATTATCATTTAGTCTTTGTCTGCTCTAGCGCGCTCTGTGCCTCACATAATGCAATGACCTAGTCCCATTTTGTGGTGAGCAGCAGCAGCAGCAGCAGCCTCGCCGGCCCAGCTTGTGTGTCATGGCCTGTGCTCCAAGCGTGACCTTGACGAGAAGGTGACGGTATGTGTGTAAGAAATACATTAACAAAACGAGAGAGAGAGAGAGAGAGAGAGAGAGAGAGAGCATCACTATAACTATGTATAACAGGTTATTCATCGAATTATTACTTCGTATTTATCATTATAGAGAGTGAACGGTGTTGTTGGCCTGAGGTTTATGAAGATTTGCCATTACGTATACTGTACTTCAAAGGTGTGGTATGTGGACTATCAAATTTCATTCACTTCACTGAATATCGGAAGAGGTAGAGGGACGTGATCATCTAAGTCGCATGTATCTAGCATCGTTGTGTATGGTGGATGAGATTAATTTGTCATTTCCCATCTGCTGCCACATAGGAGATAGACAAATGAATGATCATTATTATTCCATTGTGCGCTGATTATCTGACTTGTAATGTCATGATTTATTTCTGAATAAAAAAAAATACTCGTTTGCTTGAAATTAATATGCGCTGTTATTATCAAATCATTTCTCTTGAATTTATGACGTACTGGTGCTTGACAAAGACCAGGCAGGTTCTTGCTCCCTCATGGCTGACCCTCCGCACTGTTGGAATATAAGGGTTGTTTATTGCTGCGTGACGGAAGGGTATTTAGATACTTCTTGCTGTTTACTTATCCTGCATAGATTTGGTAGTGAGTTTAAGTTGTTTGTTTGGCAATTAAATGTAGACCAGTTATCTTTTAGTATGCAAACCTTACTTTTCTCAAGTAAATTTTCTCCACGAACACTGCACTCAGAAAATTTCTCCCCAAAAAGGGACTTCATCATGTAGTGTTGGGAGATTTATCTTCATTTTGTGGAAATTACCTTCGAGGAAATTCTTGAGTAGAAAATTCTTAAGAAAAAAATATAAACACACTATTACATTCTAGTTATTGATATTCAAGCAAAATCATTCCCTAACATAGTAAATTACTTCTGGTTATATCAATTTGGATTGTACTAATAGTATTTCAATAACAAAAGAATTGTTTTCATAGAAGGTTTTATAGAAAATTGCTTGTGAGTGGAAATTTTTTAAAACCTATATTTTTTTACGTTATAACATCAAGTGTGTATTTTTTTTTTTCAGTACGTTACAATACAAAATTCTGTTCCATAAATCTTCGTCATTATTACCATAACATTACAGTATTGTTCTATCTATCATCCCAAGTATTGCCTTAACTGTACAGTACTGCTGCATGTGTGATCATTACTGTTTCCTTCACTGCACTATAAAGAGCTATTGCATATCCTCTGCAACATTCATTTCCGCACGATTCTGTTACATTTGTCTTGATTATTAACTCCACTCCAGAACATCGCTACACTGCACAAACTCCAATAGCTTCCACGCACACAAGCGAGGACATCCTGTGTCTAGTTTTATTTTACATTAAAATTGTTGAATCACGGTGTCGACACAGCGTGACTAGCGATGTCATTACCGCCGGAAATAAAATCTCCTCATTATTTGCCAATTAATTGTTGCTACAAATTAACAGCAATGTAGCATATCCCTTGCAAAGCCCGATTCCAATTAATGGTCTTTTGGAATATATGCTTAGCTCTTCTGTACAAAATTCTTCCCTGACGAGTAATGCACTACCACTGCCACTAATAATTCCCCTTTAAAATGTTCGTCTGATGCTTCTCCGTATGATAAACTCCCCAACTTAACTGAAATTAATGTAATACAACCAAACTTATCCCAACCTAATTTAATCTAACGGAATCCGACACGACATAACCTAACGTAACATAAAGAAATTATTATAATCTAACCTAATCTAGACTAACTCATCCTAACATAACCTAACGGTAGAGAACAGAAAAGAAACACAGAATTACTGCCATAACTAACTCCTTCCCCTAATTCAGCCTATTATAACTCGCAAAGGTGAACCTAAGGCAGAAACAAATGGATAGAATGTTCATGGGGGAAATTTACCGATAAAGCTTTAAAGGTGTACGCGACGCCACATTCCACTAAGCATTATCGTTCTTCTGTGTCTTTTAGAATTCCGGTAGAATTACTGTAGGTTTCAGAGGTCATGTTAGTCAGTACATCGTTTGTCAGGACTAACTCTTAAAAATAACCTGATTAATTTGGATTTTTTTTGTGATGGGAATTGTTTAAGACACTCCTGTAAATACATTTTGTCAAGATTTCCCTCTAAATTATTTTTTTTTTCTATCCTCATTTGTATGTTTTATTTGTTTATTCTATATATTCATTGATCTATTTATTCATTTGATTATTTTTTGGGTGGGGATGATTAGAGAAGGGGTAAGACATTATTTTCATACGATTGCATGCATGTGTTCATTTATCTTCCTTTCCATAGTTTCGTTTCATGTATTTCACTATTGAGTCAGAAGCCGGAAATAAGCAAAAAAATATAAATAAAAATCGTCAGACCATTCGAGCAACAGACAAACGTAAGAATTATATATAAAAAACCATGACTTGAAATACCATATTCCATCGCAGTCTTGCTAAAGGAAACAACGGAACCTATTGAAGTACTTCTGGCAAGGTAGAGATCCACCTCCCGTGATATCAAAGTAGAGGACAAGGCAGTTATCCTCGTATGCTCAGCCAGCAATACCGTTAGTAGATGTTTTGCTTTTGCTTTCACTGTACTAGGGATGTTTAAATTTTCCAAGGGGCATCTTCACACTATCTCTCTCTCTCTCTCTCTCTCTCTCTCTCTCTCTCTCTCTCTCTCTCTCTCTCTCTCTCTCATTGGTACATTGGTAGGTATCTTCGTAGGCTGTAAATTGTTCTGTGTTTGACTTCTTTTCTTTTTTTTTATTAACACCATGTGGACTTTTCAAGGGAATTTATGGGCTAAAAGGGATACTTTCTTGGATCACCTCCTAACTCAAAGCCTACCCGCTAGGAAACCGTTGCCCCGAGTGAAGAAGCTCTACCCACACTCGGACAGGATTCGAACCCGTGCGCTTGGAGCCCCCCGGACCCCAAAGCACGCATGGTTCCACTGTAAAAATATAACGATGATTAGGTATTCTGCAACTTAGGGCCTACGAAATATATATGAAATGGTTACAAAAATGCATAGTCAGTTGCTTATTAATTATTCCAGTGCAGGTAAAGGCGTGGTATCATTGGATCACCGGCCGACCACACGCCACTTCCTATCCATCAGAATGGTCTTCATCATAATCATATATGTTGATTTAAGGCGAGCTATCATTATTCTTGTTCCTTTACTTTTGTTGGTTATGATAAATATAAAAGTAATAGCAGGAAAAAATATTATGGAGCTTAATGTTATTGCCATTATCTTTTTTTCATTATTATTATTTTCTTTTATTTTTATTATTGTTATTATTATTATTATTATTACTAGTAGCAGTAGTAGTAGTAGTAGTAGTAGTAGTAGTAGTAGTAGTAGTAATAGTAGTAATAGTAGTAGTATTAGTAGAAGTAGTAGTAGGAGTAGTAGTAGGAGTTGTAGTAGTAGTAGTAGTAGTAGTTGTTGTTGTTGTATTTGTTGTATTATTATTATCATTATCAATTTATCATTATTATTATTATTATTATTATTATTATTATTACTATTGTTATTGTTATTATTATTATTATTATGATGATGATGATTATCATCACTTAAGAGTGTCAGCAGCAGTAGTAGTGTTGTAGTACTAGTAGAAAGAGGATGAAGAGGAATAGGAAGGTTAATCATTTGTGTTTTGTTCAGGAGTGGCTGAGGTATCTATTTATGGAGGAAAACTAGTAATAAAACTTCAACAAAACATATATTTAGTAGTGGAGGCAGAGCCACACGCTCCACTACCGCTGTTGGTCGAGTGGCCTGGAATTTGCCGCGGGACATCCCAAGTCCAACTTTAATCGTGACTTGGGCAATATGGAGCAATGAGCGAGGGAAGTGGCGGCTGAGGCTTTAAGAGGTGCTGCTGTACACACGCCAACTGGGATAGACGAACGTTTGCTCTGGATGAAACTTTAAGGTGAACACCAATTCCAACACACACACACACACACACACACACACACACACACAAATCCCCTCTAAGCCTGGACACGAGTACCCATCATCCAGTACGACCTTCGGTATATCTAATATGTATCCAATCTCACCAGTGTCGCTATTTCCTCGACAGTTTCGAAGGAAGTACATGTAGCAGCAGATCTCTTGGTCCTTACGCATGTATCTGTAATGAAGTGTACTATTTTACCTAAACAAGAAAACCAATACCAGCGTAGACCCGAGCATCATGTATTCATTTTCAGTGGCTAATATGTAAATTAAGTACATATTCCTTTGAAAATTATTTAGGAGGTGTAGCTGACAATCTTTTATTTAATGGAAGTTTCTGACACTGTAGACATTACTTTCTGCTTCATAAACCAGGGCTGTTATAGTATTACGAAATTTCAATCACAAAGTTTTATCAACGTATCAAAACTAGCGACTATTCATGCAGCAGATAGGGAAGGTTGACACCTCAACATTAAATCCTTTTCAAAGACTAGTGCGGTGATTGTGTCCCAAGATCTAACTAACGAGGTATACGTAGGTGATCAGGGGTGAGTGAAAGGCAAATGATCACTTTCAAAGTGCGCAGTCCCACATGCATCCTTCCAAAGTTGTATCCTGGAGTGTGCAGATCGCCACGAGGTTCATACAATGAAACAGACAGATGGTGTGACAGCAGAGAGGATTAGCAACATTTTATTGATTTCTCTTATCCTCACTTTGTATGGTGAATAAATAGAAGAGCTCCGTGTTAAAGTACAGCACGCTGTCTACGAATTCTCGATTTTGGCGACAATGAATAACAAAATGTCAGCATAGCTTTTAGTACGTGACAAGCGAACAGTTTTTTTTTTATGTTGCATCTCTCTCTCTTTTCTTTATGTTGCATCTCTCTCTCTCTCTCTCTCTCTCTCTCTCTCTCTCTCTCTCTCTCTCTCTCTCTCTCTCTCTCTCTCTCTCTCTCTCTCTCTCTCTCTCTCTCTCTCTCTCTCTCTCTCTCTCTCTCTCTCTCTCTCACCATCTATGCTAGCACTGTAGTGGGCAGTGTGTAGCGTGAGTGAGTTGGGCTTGATGAGCTTTCACGTGTTGTAGTATTTCATCACAGGGGAGCTAACCAAAGACCGAATATATATATCGGACCAACAAATATCCGATAGCACGATACACGCACAATAAAAATCAAAACAAAACAAAACTGATATTGCGAAAACTCGGTGGTGTCGGTGTCATGTGACTCTGCCCTAACTATTTCTTCAATCACGAACAATGCTAGGAACAAATGGTTGCGCTGGCTGGCTGGCTGGCTGAATGGTGGATTGTGAAACAAGTGTAGGAGGTAAGATATGGATAAAGTATCTAGGCAGTGGAGGTTTCACGGCATGGGACTTGTAGCATGAAATAATGAACGAGTCTTTTTAGCCGATGGAAGGTCGTATGTGGAGAAATAAAATAAATGGATTGGTGTTCTAATCTGTTTTATTTATTTTTTTCCTTATTGTGAAGCAAAAGATAACTCATGAATACTGACTTCATACACAGTTATGAAGGATAATTGCTAAATTACTATTTCCTGCCTTGTCTGGAGAGACCCTTAAGTGCGAAGAGCTTACCTTTGTGCTGTTCTGTCTTTCGGCAATTAATTGATAGAAACATTATCAAAGAACTAGTAAAGACTTGACTGTTTAGTATTGTGTTATCCTTTGTAATCCATTGTAATATTCCAGTCAATCTCAACAGATTTGTCTTTCTATTTATTCGAGTAAATAAATATGAGACCTGGATTACTGAATAGCAATGCATCTTCATCAGATATCCCAGTAGTAGAAGCAGAAGCAGCAGCAGTAGAGCGGGAAGGTTTATATCGTCCAGAGCACGAAATTAATTACTACTAAGTCTGGACGCGATTCACGACACTGAATATATATATGCGTATTTATGTTGATGCATTTAGCGAGCCGAGCTATTTCAGGTAATGGAAAAAGATGTAATAGTATTATCAGGTGTATCTCCGTAATTAGTCGACCTGCAATTTTTTTCCATTTATTAGAGTTCCAATAAAGATTTTTCTTACTTGTATTACTAATAACAGGTGGCAAAATAACAATAGTCACCCACACCATACATAAACGGATACAAATATTATCTCTAAGTCATCTGTTTTGTCCATCACTTTAATCTGACTCCATCAGAATCTCTTACCACAGTTTGTTCACAGGCTCACAGTAAGGGAGATGACGAAAGATTATCACAGTAATGAATAAAAACAAAAACGATATATTTTAGAGTAGTAATTTTGTGTTTATCACGTGGCGTTACGAGAACTGAAATGGTGGTTAGCGTAACGAGTGAACTGCTTTATTCTTTGTGTTATGGATCACTCAAGATTACAAAAGTCATTTCATTAATCAAGCAAAGAGAGAGAGAGAGAGAGAGAGAGAGAGAGAGAGAGAGAGAGAGAGAGAGAGAGACCAGTAAGAAGAAAAAATTCACTTTCCTAAACACTTTGCGTTAATGGTGGTGTTAATAAAGATGTATTTTCTACTCAAGACCAGGAAAGGCAGGTTGTAGGATGTCCTTTCTGTTTTAATTTTTTGTCTAATTCTCTCTCTCTCTCTCTCTCTCTCTCTCTCTCTCTCTCTCTCTCTCTCTCTCTCTCTCTCTCTCTCTCTCTCTCTCTCTCTCTCTCTCTCTCGTATTAATGGCAGAAGAAAAGCCCATGACAAGAAACATCGCCGTCTCCTCCCACCGCCTCCCTGAACCTTGTCACCATTAATAATATTCACGCTTTTTTTTCCCTCTCACTCTTCCGGAGATTTTTCGCCTGAGGTCATAATGAAAAGGAAAGGACATGGGAGTTTGTTCATAATGAAAAAAGTTGGTGAAATATATGAATTTTCGTATTAGTCATGATGGATGTTAGGCCTTTCGGTGAGTTATGTGATTGAGGAGGAGGAGGAGAAGGAGGAGGAGGAGGAGAAAGAGGTGGGAGAAGAGAAGGAGATTCTGGTGATAGTGGTTTGTGGTGACTCTGACCTTAAGAGGCGTAAACTGCGCAGTCTCTTCTCAATGTGTCCCGGTCTTCACTCAGCCGCTGATGAAAGACAGGAAGGAAAGGATCACCACCGCCACCACCACCACCACCACCAGTCCAGTTAGGAAGGACACAAAGCAAGGGACATGAAGAAGGATTAGATTGTTTTCATTAGTGGTGTCGTATAGGAAAAGGATTCTTACGATATGAGTTACTGTTTTGCATGATACTTGTTCTGTTTCATTGATCAGCTGTCTTTTAATGTTGCAAATTTGTAGGTGTTAGTAGTTTTTTTCTCTTTTACTCTCTCTCTCTCTCTCTCTCTCTCTCTCTCTCTCTCTCTCTCTCTCTCTCTCTCTCTCTCTCTCTCTCTCTCTCTCTCTCTCTCTCTCTCTCTCTCTCTCTTACGCAAACACACACCATAACTTTTCGGTGCATTTATTTTTCAGCAATTTCAGACACGAATATTCTTGCAAAATTTTTATTCAGTTTTGTTTATTCCAATCTGGTTGAGCTTAGCACGTGTTCTCTGATCTCATTTTTTTTACTTTACATTTTTTTTCTAACATTTTTACAAAAACCTTATACATTGCCTAATAGCTTGCAGATGCTGTATTTTTTAAGCATTTGGACGTTACTGCCCCAGAATTAAACAATGATATATATAATCTTAATCCACATAAACACCTGTACTGAGACGCATTTCTTCCTTGAGTTTTCGATGTGACTAGACGGTTCCATTTACATTAGGAAGTGTTCATGGAGGTCAGAAGATTATTGGCCAGAGTCTTCATTCTTTTAATCCCGACGTAAGTGTCTAAAGCTGTTTAAAATCACTAAATAGCAAGCAGAATAATATGAAAACATGTCCCATTACTGAAGGGGTTAAGGTAAAGGTGAAAGAAAAAATCATCTTCCATCATATTCTCCTTATCGTTGGAGAGGAAGAGCGATATAAAATGAAATACTTTCTATTTTTCCTTGTGTTTTCTTCCAACTCGATCTGTGTTCATATTTCATAATGTGGAAGAAGTTATGTTTTCCTCCTTATCCTCCTCTTTATCTCCTCTTCCTCCTATTTCTCCCGCTCCTCCTCCTTCCCCTTGTCTTATTCCTTCTTTTCTTCTTCCCTATCTCCTTCTCTTACTCCTACCTCTCCCGCCTTTTAGATATTAAAGAGTTAAATACTGGTCGGAGAATCGAAGTAAGAACCTATGTCATATATTATCTCTCTCTCTCTCTCTCTCTCTCTCTCTCTCTCTCTCTCTCTCTCTCTCTCTCTCTCTCTCTCTCTCTCTCTCTCTCTAAGTATAATAAATATTTAATGTTGGAAGCCTTCAGTCTCAAGTTCGCCAAAAACTGAACTCAATTCCTCGTTACCGTGGTGGAGAGAGAGAGAGAGAGAGAGAGAGAGAGAGGAGGAGGAAGGATAAATTCTACTTTTTTTTTCTTTGTCGTTTTTCAAAGTTTTGGAAAATTCATGTCCCTTAGAGCTGATGACTAATTCTTCTCCTGTTTTCGTTTTGCCGCTTCTTGAAGAAAAATGCGTCTGTGTAAAAAAGTTT
>NC_059297.1:16513176-16515676 GCF_017591435.1 Portunus trituberculatus
AGCTCATGCTTTCGTTGGGGTGCGTCAAGCTTGTGTCTTCCAGGCTTTGTCGCACAAACCCAGCAGGGAGTATGTGGGGAAGCGAAGCGTGGGGGGAGTGGGAGAAGAGGAGGACGTGGGCATGCCTGGAGTCCTCACTAATACGTAGCCACCGCCACCGCCTGCCTCAAGCCTACCCACTGCACCGAGACCTCTTGCTGCACCCACGCCGCCCACACCTCCCATGGGACCTACACTCATGCACTGGTTCCCTACGCCAGCACCCATCATGCCGCCCATGTTGACGCCCACCATTCTGGGCATCCCACCGACCCCAAGGTTCATGGTGCCTACACCCGCACTGGATGCTGAGTCAAGACCTCCACCCACCAGGCCGCCCACGCCCAGCACGGGAACCTCTGTGAACCAGATGGCCAGGATGTTGAAAGTCTGGTGTATTTAAAACATTCTAATACATGTTCATGCATCAGTGTTAGAATTGACAGTATGATACTAAATGTTGGTTCTTTTCCCTTGGTTCTTGTTTTTTTTTCATTTAGTTTAGTAGAATGAAGTGCTTGCTAAATGAATTTGAGAAGAAAGAAAATAGTTATGAACTTTTGAACCGTTCAATGAATAAATAAATATTTGACAAAATTGCTATAGCTCATGTAAGAAATAAAATAATTCTAATGCGTATCTCGACTGTCAGTCTCTCTATTTCTTCTTCATGTAATAGATTTAGGAACAAAAGAAAAAACAAGTGTCCTTACCCTGGTAGAGGACCTGTTGCTGCCTGGGGACGCCTCTCCCTAAGCGAGTCACTCCCAACAAAGGCAGGGGCGCGTTCTCCATGCCAACTCCCTCCTGCAGCGATCCCTATACGGGTGGTATGAGAAGGCGTCTTTAGTCGAAGGCAGAGAACGTATTTGTGTCAATATTGAATCTCACACCTTGTCTATGGGATGCAATTCTCAATATGTGGATGAAGACTGTCTTTGTTAATTATGTTCTTTTTCTTTCTTTTTTTTATCAAGAGGGAGGTTTTAAGACGCTAATACACCAGTTTTGGAATTTTTTAAATTCTGTCTTTAAGGATTAGCACTTTACTGGGCCTCTGTCTTCTAAATTTCGTTGTCTTTGTCTGGTGTCTCCTTTATGTAAAAAGAAATGTAAAAGTCCAAGAAAGGAAGGCATCATTTGTAGATCACTTTTGACTGCAAATGGCAATGAGACACTTGTTGCTACGCCTTATTACTAGACGATTTTTGCGGAAAAGAAATAATATCTCCACTATCGGTGTATACCTGACTTAACGTACATCATTAAGCTTGTGGTAAAGTGAAATAGTTCGTAAGGCAAAAGGGTGAAAGACCTAAAATCTTCCTCACCGTCATGATGTCCATTGGCGAAGCGGTGGAGACAGAGGGGAGGAGACCGCCGTTACAAGATCCGCTATTGTCGAACAATCCCATCCCACCAATCATTATTCCCCCTGCTGCTGTTCCTGCTGCTGCTGCTGCGCCCCCACATCCCCCAGGTGTTACCACTGCTCCAAGTCTAGCCTCACTCTCTCCTTCACCTATTCCTCCTCCTGCTGTCGTGGTTCCCTCTGTCACTTCCACCTGTGCAGCTACCGTCGTGCCACACACTATCTCCCCTTCCTCCCCGCCGCCGTCCAGCACCGTCTCTCTGCTGCCGCTGCCACATACACTCCCAGCACAACTTCCCTCGTCCATCACCCCCTCGCCTCTCAGTTGCTTTCTCCTCGACCCTGAAAAAAAAAGAGATGCGAAAAAAATGGAGGAGGAACATGAAACTGAACGCACTGAAAGAATCTAGTTTTATTCTGTTGCTTTGTGTAATTTTATGTAAAATATACTGGTTTATGGGATGAGGTATGAAATAAAAGGATATAGTTTTGGAGTTGAAAGGAATTAGTTTGGAGTTAAGAGAAAATAATCTGGAATTAAGAGCATTGAGGTTAGTTGCAGTTAAGTGAGAAGAGATTGGAGGTGAGACGAAGAACAATTGAGGAAAGAGGAAGGAGGTTGAAGTTAAAAGGAAAGAGGTCGGGGATAAGAGAAAGCAAATTGGAGGTAAACGAAAGCAGATTGAGTTAAGAGGAAGTTTGGAGGCAATATGGAAGAGATTGGATGAAAGAGAAAAGAGATTGGAGTTAAGGAAAGAGCATTGGAAGGAAAGAGAAGGAAACTAAAGGCACCTTTAAAAGAAGTCTGGATGCAAGAGGTAAAAGGTGGAGGAAAGGGAAAGCAGTTTTAAGTTTAGAGGAAAGAGTTTGGAGGTAAGAAGGAAATTGGATGAAAAGGGAAGCAGTTTTGAGTTTGGAGAAAAACATTTGAAGATAATGAGAAGAAAATCGGAGTTAAGGTACGTTTTGATCGGTGCGATTATCATGATCATTGCTGTACGATGACTGTTCAACGATTATCGCTCCACGATAGTAGTGGGTGTACCATTTTGCTTCGAGCGTCAGTGTTTGTGCGATTTTTGACGAGAC
>NC_059297.1:16525676-16535676 GCF_017591435.1 Portunus trituberculatus
AACTGGATAAGAACGAAGAATAAGAAGCAAGTGAAAAAAAAATGCGTGTGAATAAAAAATAGAAACAGTGTGTGTGTGTGTGTGTGTGTGTGTGTGTGTGTGTGTGTGTGTGTGTGTGTGTGTGTGTGCGTGCGTGCGTGTGTGTGTGTGAGTACTCTGTATATAACGATCCAATTGTTATTCTTTTAAGCAAACTTCTATAACGGAGCATAATAACATGTTTGCTCCCTCGTAACAAAACATCAGTCTTTGTATCATTTAAATGGGATGGTTTACTTATAGAAGCGCTATGTTTACCGCTCAGGGTTTAGTCACGCTTGTTTTATTGCATTAAGGAATCGATGCGTTTACCCTTTCAATAGTTTTTTGAAAGGATTTATATTTAGGGATTAAAGGTGTACCTCGATTTTTAGTTTATTTGCTCTATCTCGTCCCTTTATGACATTTTGTGATACGGAGGTGGACTGAGTGTGGGAGGTGGTGGTGCTGGCGTTGGTATAGAGAGGACGTTTGTGAGAGAGAGAGAGAGAGGGAGAGAGACAGAGAGGAGGATGTGGGATGAGTGGGTGGAGGGTTGTGTGGGTGATGAGTGGTGTGGGAGGTGGTAGACTGGTAGTGCTGGTGGTGGTATAGAGAGGAAGTTGGGGAGAGAGAGAGGAGGGGACAGAGGAGGATGTGGGATGAGTGGGTGGAGGGGTTGTGTGGGAGATGACTGTGTGTAGTGAGGCGTAATGATTTGCTTTTGGGAGAGAGAATGGCAGAGGAAAGGTAATTCTGGAGAGAGACGCGGAGATCAGTAAGAGAGGAGAAACTACTCTAAAACTATTGAGATCATGAGACGAAAAGAACATAAAAGAAGAGAGTTTAAAGAAAAAAGACAGGATCGTATTGGCACAGAGGCTTAGAATAATCTCTTAAAGTACAGAGGGGAATGATACGAGGGGTTGGAAATAGATATATCGTAATAGAGTAAGATTAACAGCGAGGCGAATAAATAGATATTTTTTTTATCTCTTCATTTTTACGTTTTTTTTTATATTCATCTTCAATGCTTGTGAAGGAAGGAATAGAGAGCTGGATGTCATGTTATGCTCTCTCTCTCTCTCTCTCTCTCTCTCTCTCTCTCTCTCTCTCTCTCTCTCTCTCTCTCTCTCTCTCTCTCTCTCTCTCTCTCTCTCTCTCTCTCTCTCTCTCTCTCTCTCTCTCTCTCTCTCTCTCTCTCTCTCTCTTTCTGCCTTCGTTCATTCATTCATTCACCCTCTCTTTCTGTCTCTTCCTCCACTACTCCATTTTTCTCTTTATCCCTTCTTGTTTTTCCTTCTTTTCCTCCTCCCTCTCTTTCTTCCTCCGTTCCTTTCCTCCTTCCTTCTTTTCCCTCCTTGCTTCCTTGTATCCTTTCTTTCTGTTCTTTCTTCCAGAGAGAACTAAGAATGTGCATTAATTTTGCTCCGCCAAGTGCTGGTGTGCACACGTCTTTGTTCCTGCAGGCTAAACTTACAGGTATGTGAGTGTTGTATTGTGTTGTGTTGTGTTGTGTGGTTCTGGAGAGAGAGAGAGAGAGAGAGAGAGAGAGAGAGAGAGAGAGAATATGTGTGTTTGTATATGTGTGTTCTGAATCTTTGTGTCTTGGTGTCTGGATCAGGAGAGTCGTGTGTCTTGCAGCTTCCCGCGGTCTCTGACAGGCCCGTCCCATCACTTTAAACAGGTGACAACGAGGAAGAAACTGCATGCATTTATTTAGAAAGCATGAAGGGGGTGGAATACTCGTTGTGTGTGTGTGTGTGTGTGAGAGAGAGAGAGAGAGAGAGAGAGAGAGAGAGAGAGAGAGAGAGAGAGAGAGAGAGAGAGAGAGAGAGAGAGAGAGAGAGAGAGAGAGAGAGAGAAGGGGGGTTGAGAAGAAGGGAGAGCTGTAGTGTAGATAATGGTATGCATACACGCGTGATGGAAATATAGCGGTGTTTTTAGGGTGAGTTTCCTGATGTCATATCTCGTACGTGCACAAAACTTGGAGCTGATAGAAGAGAGCAGAACATACATTTATGAGTGAACATATTAGAACCCTGAGATTCAAAGGGACTGTAAGGGAGTAAAGCTAACCAATACATATATATAGTTACTGGCTCCGGACTGATAATTTCTAATGGTTCAGCGTAATTTAATGGAATTTATTTGGTATTCTATAAGTGAGTTTAAGGTGTTTGACAAGGCACCATGAAAGGCTCTTGAGAAGGTTAAGAGGTATGGGATGTATTGTGAGGTGTCATGCTGGATAAGGTCATGCTTAGGGTTGTAATTAATGGCTCTAAATTTGAACCTTCAAGTGGCAAAGTTTTAAAACCATCAATATTTTGCATTCATTTTAATTGTTTATATTGATATCTAGATTAGCAGAGATGTTAATAGAATTGCTGATGACATGAAGATCAATAGATAAATCACGTCGGATTCGGGTGTTACCGTTTTGCAGAAAGTCTTAGATTGGACACATCAATGGACAAATAGATGACCAACGAAGCTTAACATTAACAAATATAAAGTAATCAGCGTAGTTAGAAGAAATCCACACAGTTTCTATACAATAAAGAACCAGGCTTTAGTCAATTCAAAAGAACGAAAAAGAGTTACAGTTAGCCTAGATTTTTTTTTATATAAGTCATAAACTACTTCTATAATTATAATGAAATGATATATATGTAGTAATGCGCAATGGTGAAATAAAATACAAATGTTTATGTTCATTTGAAAATAAAATGCATCAATAAGACCTCAATAGAAACACACATAAGATAATATTACGATAACAGAAACGAAGTAAGACGAAAAGAGGAGCAAGAGGAGTATGAAGGAGTATGAGGAGGAGGACGACGAGGAGCAAGAAGGAAAAAATCTGGAAATGTTTTGAAGATGATCACGATGGTAAGACAAGGGGAGGGGGTAGATGGAGAAAGTCAGAGGTAGAGGTAGGAAGCTGAAGGCTGCTGAGAGAGAGAGAGAGAGAGAGAGAGAGAGAGAGAGAGAGAGAGAGAGAGAGAGAGAGAGAGAGAGAGAGTAGTGGAGCTTTCTGAGAGACAGGCAGGGGAGGTAGTCTTGCGTGATAGAGAGAGGGAGAAAAAATACGGAGGAAAAGATAATATGAGGAAGGGAAGTGAGTGGGCAGTGGAAAAAGGGATTTGTTGAGAAGAGAAGGAGGAGGAGGAGGAGGAAGAAGAGGATGAGGGAATGGAGGAAAAGGAAAAGAACGAAAAGCTTTTGTCGAGCTGAGAGGACTTACCTATGACGGTCTGAGCGTTGTCTCGAAGCGTGAAGGCACTGAGAACCGTCGGCGGGCTGCTTCCCTCCCTGTTGGTCGCTTGTATCACCAAAGAGAACTCCTGCCCAGCCTGGAGCCCCGTCACGCTGCCACAAGGAAAGTAAAGGCGATGGTGGTTTAGTCAAGGAGTGTGTGAGTGTTTTGCTGTAGTGGCTGCCTCGTATTGCATTGTGTTGTGGTGTGTGTGTGTGTGTGTGTGTGTGTGTGTGTGTGTGTGTGTGTGTGTGTGTGTGTGTGTGTGTGTGTGTGTGTGTGTAACGTCCATAAATTTTACTTCAACAACAAAAGTCTATATACCTCTTCCTTCTCCATCTTTTTCTCCTCCTCCTCCTTCTCTTCCTCCTCCTCCTCCTCCTCCTCCTCTTCCATCTTCTTCTGTGTGCCTACAATGCTTTTCCCAGCACATTACTAACTCACCAAGCACTATTACTCTCTTCCATCACAGGCAAAGATTAGCCAGCATTTCTTGTCTCCTCCTTAAACCTCACTAGTTGTTCAATGTTCAGTGGTATGTACTCTTTGCCAGACAAGAGGTAGGATGGCTGGAGAGTAGCTTTCCATGTTGTGCTCTCCCTCTTATGCTGGCGTGTTCATTTAAGTCTATTATAGTTCAGTAAAGTTCAATAGCCCTGTCTAGGAGCAATAGGTCTGTTGCTGCCTGTAAAATCTTTGTAATCCTTTGTAATCCTCTTCTTTCTCCTCCCTCCTTCCTCCTCTTTTCTTCTCTTTATCCTCTTCCTCTCCTCCTTTTCTCCTCCTCCTCCTCTTCGTCTTTTTCCTCCTCCTCCTCCTCCTCCTCCTCCTCCTCCTCCTCCTCCTCCTCCTCCTCCTCCTCCTCCTCCTCCTCCTCCTCCTCCTCCTCCTCCTCCTCATCCTCCTTCCTTCCTCCTCCTCCTCCTCCTCCTCCTCCTGTTTCCTGTCTCCTTCCTCTGCTTCCTCCTCCTCCTCTTCCTCCTCCTCCTCCTCCTCCTCCTCCTCCTCCTCCTCCTCCTCCTCCTCCTCCTCCTCCTCCTCCTCCTCCTCCTCCTCCTCTTCATTCTTGTCTCCTCCCCTCGTCCTTCTGCTCTCCCAATTTCTTGACATGCCATCTTCACACACACTCTGACCTGTCCTTCCTCCCATCTTAAGTGTCCCTCCCTTCCGCAATCTCTCCTCCTCTCTCCTCTCCTTGCTCTCCCACACTCCATCGCCCTGACCTGTCCTCCCTCCAAGTAACTCTCTGGGTTGAAAAGTTTTGACAGAATCTTTTAAACTCACGTGAAAGAGTTTCGTGTCGAGGAAAGTAATATTCAAAGACCCCTGGATACAACTTTCTTCTTCTTCCTTCCTTCTTTCCGTGCGATACGCTTTCTTGAACAACTTGATAGACAATATTTTGAGGCAAACCCAACTCGATAGGTTTTGCTGGAGAAAGGAGAAGCAAGGCGAGGGAATTCTTCTCTTTTTCCTCATCGTTTGTTTAGAAATTCAAGTCACAGATGTAGGAAAGGTAGGGTTTGGGTATGGAGGTGCGCTGGTTCATTCTTTCATTCGTCTGGTCCTGTGGGCAATGTAACCTTGTATTCTTAAAATATTTTGTCTTTTTTTCTATTCTGGAACTTGATAAAAGACGAGAAGTGGGTGGATGAGGTTATAAAAAAGTTTAGCGACCTGATATAAGACTGGAGTGGGCGTGACAAAAGACAAAATTTCGTTGCCTTGGTTCTTGTATGCTAACACTATGTATGCTTTTGAGAACGTTTGGATTTATTGAGTGTGGATAATGTCAAATGCACGAGATATGCTTAAGATATAAGTTATTCGTGTTCATTTAAATGATGATATATACTATGATAACAATTCTATTTGGAATGGTTGTTCTTAAGTAGTGCGAGGTGAGTCAAAGGCAGATAGAAAGACATGATGCATTATCTTCACGTACTGGTTGTCCGAATCTTCCAATGGTATGTGAGATGAATAATTTGACTGTGATTATCTACGAAAGAAATCGTGCATATAACCAATGAAAAACTTGTACTTCATTATGTTTATCGCTCATACATTAGAAAAATCTAGTTACAATTATACACTAAAAATTGAGTGATCAAATTCTTTTATAGAAGGTTCTATGTGTTATGTGAAAAAAATAAATAAGTGAAAAAGAGGAGACACATGTTGTAAGGATAATATTGAATTATAGAAGTGACGAAAAGAGTTACACAAGTTATCTGAGAAAATGGAAGTGTGAAAAAAACGTATTCTGTAGAGACGAATTTGGTTGTGAAGATGACGAATAGAATTACGTTAGTTACTTGCGGGAAAGAAACAACAACGGGAAAGACGACAGCAATTTCAGCTGTGTGTGTTCCATTCTTTTTTTTTTTTTTTTTTTTTACAAGATGTGTCCTGATGATGAAATTACTTACTGGACTGTCATTATTATTATCACTATTTCAATTATTGGTATTATTTTCTTTATTATTATTATTATCATTAGTAGTAACAGTATTATTATTATTATTATTGTTATTATTATTATTATTATTAGTAGTAGTAGTAGTAGTAGTAGTAGTAGTAGTAGTAGTGCAGTAGTAGTAGTGGTAATAGTAGTAGTAGTAGTTGTAGCAGCAGCAATAAGAGCAGTAGGACCAATAGTAGTAGTAGTAGTAGTAGTAGTAGTAGTAGTAGCTGTAGTAGTAGTAGTGATAATAGTATCATCACAAATATTCTTGATTATATTTGTGCATCCTTATCACTATTATTAATGACATCATCATCATCATCATCATCATCATCATCATCATCATCATCATCACCATCATCATCATCATCATTCATCATTATCATTACAGTATTTCAGAAGGGACAAAGCGCACAATGTGTCAAGAGAAACAAGAGCTTGCCACAAAAACAGATTACAAAGTGCTTCATGTTTTCTTTTCACTTTCGGTCCCAAGGTAATTAGATGAGTCGTGGGGAGAAGCGTGAAACATTAAGCAAAGGAGAGAGATTGCTTGAGAAAATAGCCATTTCTCCAACATTAGAGTACTGATGTGCCAGGCGATGAGCCTCTGGTAGTGTGTGTGTGTGTGTGTGTGTGTGTGTGTGTGTGTGTGTGTGTGTGCGCGTGTTTGTGTGCGTGCGTTTGTGTGCGTGTGTTTAAGTGTGCGTGCTTACCGTGCGTGCATGAGTGCGTCTCTCTCTCTCTCTCTCTCTCTCTCTCTCTCTCTCTCTCTCTCTCTCTCTCTCTCTCTCTCTCTCTCTCTCTCTCTCTCTCTCTCTCTCTTTCCCCTAAACTCTCCCGGATCGCCTAAACAGAGCCGGCAGGACAGGTGTGTGCGTCACGGATCGGTCACCCCCTCACCGCTTGATTAGTCACGCGTCCGCTTTTCCCTATTAATGTTTTCACTCGTAATTAACCCCGGAAGAGTCTCTAATTAAGGTAGAGGTGAGCTTGTTTGGAGCGCTGCCTCCCGCGCCGAAGAGGCAATTAGGGATATTAATAGGTGTTTCAGGTGAGATTATGAGGCGTGGGAGAGAGAGAGGGTTGGGGAGTTGGCAGGCGGGGAGGAGTGGGAGAGAAAATCCAAACAGACAGGTAGACAGAAAGACAGACAGACAAGCAGACTGGTAGAGATAGGAATATATACATGTAGAAATGAAGACAGACTTAACGAAATATAATTGTAGAGAAATCAAAGTGAATCTTAATTAACATACAAATCAAAATAAGTCTTGAAATTATGCATTCTACCATAAGATAATTTAAAGAAAATAATTGTTACATATCTCAGTTTACGAGCTTCATTTTATATTTGCAAAGTAACTTTTTTTAATAACGCATTCAAGGTCATAAAAGTATTTAAAAAAAAAGTTTCGCCTTCCTTTATTAACACCGCTGTAATTACGAGAAGTCTTTTATTTTGCGCATTAATATTTTCCTACTTCCTGTGTTTTCATTATTACAATCTGGGACGTTTAAAGTAAAATGATAAATTATTCTCTTTTCCTATCATGGAGTCAACCTCGTAGGCCTACCGTGTGTGTGCCGCAGGACGGAGAGCTAATAGGTTGGTCTCTTTCTGTCTTCCTCTCAAGCCGTTCCTTTTGTTCCTTCTTCTCCTCGTCCTTTTGTTTCCATTTAATTACTCCTCCTTGTCCTCGTCCATCTTTCGCCCTCTCTTTGCCCTCCTCCTTCTCCTCCTCCTCCTCCTCCTCCTCCTCCTCCTCCTCCTCCTCCTCCTCTTCCTACGCCTCCTACTCCTCCTCCTCCTCTTTTTCACCTTATTCCGTACATTTTTATCTACCTATTTAATATCTTCTCATCCCTAACTTTTCACCTCCATTTTTTCCCTCCTTTTTCCTTGTTCTTTTTATTTCCTTTTCCTTCCTCTTTCCTTTAACCTATTCGGTTTTCATATTTTCTCCCCACCATTACCATTATCATTATCAAGTCCCATTTCTCCCCCTCCCTCTCTTCTTTCCTTCCCTTATCGCATCACCAACAAACTTTCTTTCAATATTGTGACTTATCTTTTTGTCATATTATAAGTCCAATCTTGTAGCCTTAATTTTATAAGAATCGCTGTTGAACAATAAAAAAAACAAGCATAACACTGTAGATAAAACTAGAAGGTGATACATAAATTTACTGGCAAAGAGGTAGATTGTAAAAGAAGACTGCGAACTGAAAATGTATAATTTCAAATGTTTCTTTTTTTTTTTTTTATTTATATTCATTTATGAAAGAGAGATTAACTGCAAAATTTGATTATTACTCTAAGCCTCACTCACTGCTCTGAAATGGCAATCTAGTTGCAGGAGGAATGAATAAGTGGTGAGAATATTTCATACATATATCCTGTACTCCTTCAAATGCAATTTATGAGTAAAAGTTCGAAAATGTTAAGATGTCTTCATTACTGACCCTTAGATTTCATGCTGTTTGCGTTTACTTTATATTCCTATGCATATAAAAGTGTTTGGGAAGAGTCATATGAAGACGTGAATAAAATTTAAAAGTATTAATTTTGCGAAGCCCTTTCCATTACAAGAGGATTACTGGGTAACAAACGATAATGACTTTTTTTTCTAGGGTTAATTGATGCACAAAATTAATCGGAAGTTTTTTTCAGTCTTTGTATTCAAATTGCCGAGTAATGGAACAAAAGCAGTGAATGGGTGGCGGTAGGAAGCGTG
This sequence comes from Portunus trituberculatus, assembly GCF_017591435.1. Lineage (NCBI taxonomy): Eukaryota > Metazoa > Arthropoda > Malacostraca > Decapoda > Portunidae > Portunus > Portunus trituberculatus. Next base: position 16,534,165 of record NC_059297.1, read on the forward strand.
AAAACCAGTGAGTCGTTAATTCTTGCTTAGATAAATATGTTATTTGGCAGGGTAGCATTACTAATCATAACATCCATATTGTTATAGTCCATAGAGGATATATTTTTACGAGGCAGCCATACCAATCATCTCACATAATGCTGCGGGATTTTGACAGTTATTTCAGCAGCTTTTTCTGTCAGGCTTTAAATGTACGGAAAATAACAATAGTGTATTATACGAGTATGTCAGTCCTGTTCAACCGTCGATAGACTACTTTTTTACTCAACGTCCTCACTCCGCTTCAGTTTGTGTGCAAAGGAGGGGAAGGAAGATGGACAGAAGGCTTACACAGTGCTGTCGTTTTCTCGTTGAAAGAGACGAGATCTGGAGTACTAGTAGTGTTTGCACACCAGATCACCTCACCATAGCTCCGATGGTTCCCTGTTATTCTTTCTTCCTACACTCACATTTCCTCTTTTTTTTTTTTTTTCTCTCAAGGACAAAATAAACTTCCGGAAAAAAAATTTCGTTTTTTAAATATTTTAATGTCCTCAAGAATCTTTCTCCGTTTTATTTATTTTTGTTATAATAATTCATTATTATTATGAGATAATACAAAGAAAACGACGACGAAGTAGTTATATCTAGCAGTGGAGAGACACTAGATATATTTACGAATACTTATTGAATATATAAACTACACTGAAAGAAAATTCAAACGAAAACAGCAGGAAATCGCAACAATTAGGAAAAAAAAAAAAAAAAAAATATATATATATATATATATATATATATATATATATATATATATATATATATATATATATATATATATATATATATATATATATATATATATATATATATATATATATATATATATATATATATATATATATATATATATATATATATATATATATATATATATATATATATATATATATATATATATATATATATATATATATATATATATATATATATATATATATATATATATATATATATATATATATATATATATATATATATATATATATATATATATATATATATATATATATATATATATATATATATATATATATATATATATATATATACAATATATATATATATTTTTTCTCTTATATATAGATGATAATAGCGATATGACACTGAAAACAAATTAAAAAAGTACATCACTGCAAAAGCTGTGAGCTTAAAAAAATGTAATAAAACAACACGCAATGAATGTGATGCAAAATCAGGACGTGATGCGCAGAGTCCATCGGTATCACTATTAACAAAAGAACGAAAAAAATCGGTGTTTAACAGAGGTGAGCGCCAAGATGAGCTGCAAGACGCCTGGAGGCACAGTGGATGGAGGGAGATGTCACCATACACTGTATTCACAATCAGTGTTGCTGTTGTTACTGTTGTTGTTGTTACTGTTGTAGATGTTGTTGTTGTTGTTGTTGTTGTTTTCGTTTTTATTAGTGTATTATTATTATCATTATCATTATTATTATTATTATTATTATTATT
>NC_059297.1:16540676-16573176 GCF_017591435.1 Portunus trituberculatus
GAGAGAGAGACAGAGAGAGAGAGAGAGAGAGAGAGAGAGAGAGAGAGAGAGAGAGAGAGAGAGAGAGAGATTCGTCGAGAAATCATTACTGAGATGGAAAAAAATTAATGAATGTTACTGTTAGAGAAGTGTGGTTACTTTTCCCTCCTACTAATGACTTCCAAGGCCAACAATAAAGAAATGAGGATAATCTCCCTTGGGAGAAACAATAATAGATGACACGGGGGAAATAGATGATTATGAAGTGTTTTTGCAAGTGGTATTACATTACTCTTTGTTTGATGTGAGACACACCTGTCATGATTTCACTTAAAATATAACGAATAGTATGATATTTCACTGATGGCCTACGTATGGACTATGTATGTATTTAAGGAAACATATTAATCATTTCCTGCGCGTGACATCAAATATACAACAGAAGTGCCACCATATCACCATATACGTTCAAGAAATAAAAAAATCTTAAATATACCAAAAGAAACGGCTAGAAATAGAGAAAATTAACTATAAAATCGACAAAGCTGATAAAGACAGTAAAGAAAACTTAAATAAAACGGAAAAAAAATAAAATTAATGATGAAGTCAAATAATCTTTCAAACAAACAATGCAGTTACATAATATTGAAAATTCCTTTGTGTTGCTGTTGGTCTCCATTAAACTTCAGAAGGGGTAACATTAATAGTATTCATTAACTCTCACTCTGGTATTGTCTCGTCTACTGTAATTTTTTTTTTTTTTTGAGCTGTATGATCTCAGTACAATAAATATGATTTTTTTTTTTTGGTGAGTTTATCGGTTGTTTTGAGATACACAGGGATGCACCATATATAACGGAATGCATGTTCTTCTTCTCTTTCGCCTATTTTTCCTTAGAACCAAATTCGAGTTATCTTTTTTCAGACGCTATTGTTTAGGGACTGATGGCACCTCAGTGGGTCTTTTTTTACGTTTTCTTAATTGTCTTAGGTCAGAGCCGCTCTTACATACATGATCTGTCTACGGCATCAGAAGTCAACCAATTCAAATAGTTAATCAATTCATCATTAAGCAATTATCTATGTATGCTTTGTCTTTTGTTTGTTTTACTTCTCTGTGGGAATTTGTATACAAATAGAGTTTCTTTCCCCTTTCAGCCAGTGCCTCTCTTAAATACAAGAAATCAATTATTCAGTTCATAAATCAATTCATCAATCGACGTCTCCTTCCTGACTCTTCCTTCGTCGGCAGCCTTAACAGGAAAGCATCAGGAAGAGAGGAAGAGAATAACTAACTGACTTGGCTCGCTGAGGCACGTAACCCGAGCCATCCGCCAGATTCGTGCGTATTTTGCATCTGAAATACTAATTGTTTTCGGAAATCTGTTTATTGGAGTTAGTCATTGGATGCCCGGATGGTTATCAGATCTCCAATTAGCGGGATTACGAGAGCGTTTGGAAAGGTGGATGTGCGTTTTTCCTCCCCCTTTTACCGCGGCACTGGATGTGGAACACGACTAAGGGGGATGGCACGTATTTTAGATGATTGGCAAGTTTTAATTTTCATGTACATTTGTTAATATCAATTCTTATGTTTAAAGTATCAAAATTGGAATCTGACAGGAATTTCATTTGATTCTCGTTGATGTGTAGGGATAAAATGTACCCAGAGAGAGGACGAGATTGAATTGTTTGAGGTACGATTTGCTAGTTGTGGTGGTGGTGATGGTGGTGGTGGTGGTGAAGGTGGTGGTGGCGTTTGTGAGCTGTATCTCATTGTAGCTGAGTTGAAAAGGATTATTACTAGATTCTAACAGTGACATTAGTAGTAATAAAGATTTAGGGGTCTGCAAATTGTGATCTTCATCTAAATAGTTGTTTGTTTTTGTGTTTGCTCTCATTTGTGTTGCTTTTTGTGTGTTTTTGCCTGGATAACTGATTTTGCTTCTCTTTCATTAACTAAGTTTCCTTCCCTGAAGTGTCTCTTATCAAGTGTGCTTCTGTCTCCTTGCCTGTCTTTTTTGTTAATCCGTCCGTTTGTTTATCCGGTTATAATGCATCCTCATCTGTTTATTCGGCTATTCGTCTGGAATTGCAATTGTCTGTCTGTTTGTTAATTTGTGTGTGTTTTTTTTTTTAGCTGTTTGTACGACCATCTATCTGTATGCCTTTAATTTTTTCCCCTATTTTGTCTGTGATTATCTTTCTGTCATTCAGTCTGCCTCTACCTGTCTGTCTGTCTGTGCCTGTCTGTCTGTCTTTGCTTTTCTGTCTGTCTGCCTGTTTTTTGTCTTTCTTTCCATCATTTTTCCCGACACTAAAATCAGAAGCCACTAACTGAATGTACCGAGACAAAAGTCTATTCCTTTCCTCGAGCAACAAATCCTGCCGCGGGAGAGAAGAGTAAAATTAGATCTCTTCTCTCTCTGGATAGAAGTGATGAGCTAATCCCGTGTTTTAAACTTACCAGAATTGCTTTATGAATGCCAAGGTAACTGTGTGTGTGTTGATTTTTTTGTATTTCTTGTTGCGGACGAGGAAAAAATAATGGTATGAGAATAAAAAAGATGTACAGTTAATGTTCGTGAAATTTTAATCGGTTTTTTTCTAGCATTTTTTTTCGTATTGATTTCATTATGGAATGAGGTAGGTGGGCAGGTAAGCTTCCTCTTGCGATCGTGAAGAGTGAGACAATGAGCTCGTTATAAAAAAAAAATCGCCTCGAAACAGTCATTAGCAGCGGAACTGACTCAGGAATTTAGAGAAATTTATTACGTTAGTTTCCACACTGAAGGACACATTGCTTGGTTTGGGCCATAGCAAAGTGTGACCTGTGTGTCTATGGAACCTGCTCCCCTTCATCTCTCTCTCTCTCTCTCTCTCTCTCTCTCTCTCTCTCTCTCTCTCTCTCTCTCTCTCTCTAACACTCACGTGAAGGCCGGTTTGTGGTTGGTAAGGTTCCGCATCAGTTGTCCCAGGGGAGGGTGCGTGTCCTTGCCGCCCACTCTCAGCGGTGTTACCTCTGTTCTTTGTGTCCCTCCAGCACCACCACCGTCATCGCCACTGCCACCTGCGTCGCCGCCTGCAGTAGAAGGTTCCTGGGAAAGGAGAGAGAATGTTGGTAAAGATAATAAGGATGATACGCGAAAAAACGCCACAATGCTACGTAGCCTTCGCAAGTAATCCCAAAATGGCACTAAAAGGCGATGTAGCTTTCCCATGTGGCACCTTCGCTCCTCACTCCTTGCATACCTTTTCTCCCTCTCCTTTTACCCCTTCCAAGGTACATACTGTCTATCGAAACACGTGGGAGAGAAAAGAAGAGAGGGAAAGAGGATTTTGGTATTTTGCTCTCCATAATACCCCCTCTTCCCTCCTTTCCCGGCCTTTCCTCTTGCTTCTGGTCTCTGCCTCTACCTCCCTCTTGTCCTCGTATCCCGTTTCTCTTCTTCTTCCTCGGTGTGGTTGGCACTTAGAGGGGATGGGAACCTCTGGGAGCAATCTAGGCGTGCCAAGGATGCTCGCGGTGCTGTGTGAGTGGAGGCGTGTCGAGTCGTGTGGCGGGAATGTGGAGGTAACGCGAGGACGGTGTGATAACGGATTGTTCGGAGGCTGCGCTCATGAATATTATGAAGGTAGAGTTAGCTAGATTGCATGGAAAAAGGAGAAGACTCAGACCAGGAGGGAAAAAAATAAGTAGATTGTGTGAGGGTGGAATATGGTGGCAGCTAGAACAGGGTAGGGTGTGTGCCTGGAGCGGGAGCCAGGTAGTGAGGTGACATAAAATTATTTTCGTAAAGTGAGATGAAATTTTTAGTGCAGAGGCCACACGGGAGCGTTCATCTCGCCAGCTCCTGTGCATGCTTTGAAAAGTCAGGCGTGGGAAGACAGGAAAAAAAATCGTATCAGGACTTTACCATATTCAATTTCCCAGATCATTATTTTGCAACATTGATTTTTCGTGGAATCATTTTTTCTTGCCATTTTTTTTTTTTTCAGTGGGATGTGATTCTAAGAGAGTAAAAAAAACAGTATGTCTCAATTGTTCAATGGAAGATATCACTTCTCAGTAAGTCACAGAATCATATTGTAATGTTCGTGGAAAAGCAGGCCTATGGAATTTTTAGTTGTTATTATTATTGTTCCTGCTGCCGCTGCTACTGTTGTTCTTCATGGCGTAGTAGTAGTAGTAGTAGTAGTAGTAGTAGTAGTAGTAGTAGTAGTAGTAGTAGTAGTCGTCGTAGTAGTAGTTGTAGTAGCAGTAGAAATAGTAGTTTTGATGTTTAGCTTTATTACCTTTGTTGGTGTTAAATTTGTTATTGTTATATTATCATTGTTATTGTTATTATTATTATTATTATTATTATTATTATTATCATTATTATTATTATTATTATTATTATTATTATTATTATTATTATTATTATCATTATTATTACCATTATTTTTACTATTATTATTATTATTATTATTGTTATTATTATTATTATTATTATTATTACTACTATTATTGTTATTATTATTATTATTTTTATTATTATTATTATTATTATTATTATTATTATTATTATTATTATTATTATTATTATTATTATTATTATTATTATTATTATTATTATTATTATTATTATTATTATTATTATTATTATTATTATTATTATTATTATTATTATTATTATTATTATTATTATTATTATTATTATTATTATTATTATTATTATTATTATTATTATTATTATTACAGTTATTGGTATTATTATTATTATTATTTACTCATTTGTTCTATTGTTATTATTTGTACTGATGTATATTGTATAGGTAGCGGTAGGTATAGCATTAATATTAAGTAGCAGTATTAGTAGTTGTGGTGGTGATGGTGGTGGTGGTAGTGGTGGTAATTCAGTAGTACTGCATGATTCCTTTCTTTCTCCTGCAAAAAGGCTACATACAGTTAATGAAAGAAAGGAAAATGCTCCAAAATACCATCGCAATTTTCCAGAAAGCAAAAAGGTGCTATCGTGGCACAGCGTTCTCCAAAAAGTTTACCTTGAAAAGAGTGGAGATGAAGGGAGGGCGAGGCATTGTTGTAATTACACTGAAAGGTTTTATTTTCTTCATCTGGAGTGAAAGGAAAATTTAGCACTTAAAACTTATTTTATTTAGCCAGAGAACATTATATATTTGCAATACTGTAATTGTCATCATGAAAATCATCACAACTTAATTATTGCTGCAATTTTTCAGGTGCATCGTCACACGAGCTCCGTGCTTCTGGTTGGTGAGTAAAAAAGCTGTAATCTGCAAATGTCATTATTGGATGGCGGATAAATTCTTTCATGTGAGTTTTTCGTCTAATGTCATTTCTTGTTTCTTTGTCTTTTTGGTTTCATTATTGTTCCATGACGCTGTTAATGATGCTATTGCGTCTGGTGATTTGCCTGCTTTCTTTTGGGTGAACTTGAATGGTCTTGATATAATGTGGCGAGCTGATATGTTTTAACGTAGTTGTATATGATATCCGATACACGGCATAAGCATGGATTGTCTTAGTTATGTATCACTATTTTTCTTCTCTCTAATATGTCTCATTCACTAATATTTACCGTTTATGTTTTAAGAAATTAAATGATTTGACTACATTTGATTAACTTTATATGAATTGGATAATTAAAGCGAAGTGATTTTATAGTGACGTGTTTGGTGTGTCTAGCTGATTTGGATTATTTTATCTATTTGTACCAAAATCGAATAATGTTAGGAGTGCCTCACGAAGAGCTATAACCTGAGACCAATATATTCTTTCCCACAGGCTTATTACACTGTAATTCATGAATATTGGTTTTTAGGCGTAATTTCAGAGTCCCTTCACCATCTCGTCCCCATCACCTCCATCCACTAGCCATTACACGCAGCCCTCTTGTCACTCACTAGAACTTTTCAAGGATTCTTTTTATATTATTTTTGCTCTCTTTTTTATATTTTCAAGCTAGTATCATTATTTCGTTGGCCTGTAACCTTTAATATTTCCCTTGACATGACAGGAGCGTGTATATTTATATTTTAATCAGGTAATCAATCACTTGCAGCCTCGATCACATCGACCTTACCTACCACGGTCTCCACCACTGCACCTGCCCACCATACATACCTTCACAACCACAACCACTACCACTATCTCCGCTGTCACTTATTATCCAGCAGCTTATCATAATCACTGACACTAAATTTATTATTTCATCAATATGAATCCATTAACACCATCTTAATTGTCTCAAGGATATTAATTATGATATTCTATGGTAAAATAGCAGAGCATAAAGAAAAATGCGGATCCAGTAGATGGCAGTCCATGAATCTACCCATTTTTCAAAATATAATTTTTTGCCTTAACAAAATAATTCTTAAGTTAGGTTTGATTACCTAACTTTTATTAATCATTTTTTCTCTTTTTTTCATATATCATGCTAAAATCTGTACTTCTATTTCCTCTGGATCATTAACTTTTACATTAATGTTGTTATATCTCTCATAGACCTAAACACCTCTGTATATTTTCTATAAACTCGAAAAACATGTTGTTGTGCTAAAGATTTGGTGTGTGTCATTTATCTCGTATAAATGCCATGTGTGTGTTTATCAGAGATTATGTATGTGATGGAATTAACGCGAGCAAATGAGATAGAAGAAGTGAAACAAGAGATGCAGGAGGAGGAGGAGGAGGAATATACCATCTTATATTCTATCTCTAATATCTTCCTTCGCGTTGGGTACAACAGACCAGTAAAGGTGTTAAAAGAATTCAAAATCCATCACTACCACCTTCGTCCTTCATCACTCGTTACCACTCACCTGGGCGTACACAAGCAGGGTATATCTAGTGCTGGTGGTGCTGATGCTGCCTCGTGGTGGTCCCGCGCCGCAAACAACCATGAAGCCTGAGGCTGTGTGGTTGGAAACTTTACACCGACTCAGAGGACCCGGTCGCCCTGCAGGGAAGAAACAGAATAAACTTTGCTTTGTTTAATGGAACGCTATTTCCTTCGATAAGGACAACATTCAAAGGCAGCAGAAATAATTCATTATTTTTTCATGAGCGTGTTCGTAATGATCTATGTTAGATTATTACTAAAATAATGAATATGTTTTTGAAAACAGTGGAAAAACAGTGGATGCAGTTATATTTAATAGAGATTACTCACATTTCTCTTCTTATTATCTTTCATCAGGATTATTTTCAAAGACAATAGTCATAACTGATTAACGACTCGAGTTTATCGTTGATGCATGATCTTTGTTAAACTATCAACAGGATCATACAAAAAAAAAAAAAACCGAACATTTAAAACAAAACAAACAATAAGATCCAGTAGACCAAATGAAAATCAAGCAAAATAAGTCGAACAAAAACAAAGGCATGCTATCACATGTCTTATATTAAGAAGTATCATGCACAAGAATAACCTTAAAAATCCCTGTAACTTGCTATCACTAGATCAGCATGGAGAAAAATAGATGATAGTAAAGAGCAGATGGTGTTGCGAACATCCTACGTCCCCCTTTTACTGTATGATGAAAGGCACGGACGCGAGGACGTGCCCTAGAGGACCCTTGTATGAAGAAAAATGGGAAGGATTGAGATGAGTGAGTAAATTATATCAACATGTAGGAGGACCATGATGGATGATGGAGGAGAAGAACGGTTGAGGAGGAGAAAGGGAGGTACGGAGAAGAATAGAAGGAGGTGGAGGACAGAAGGACGTGAAAAAAGAGGGGAAGGAGAAGAAAGAATATAAAATGATGAGAGGCAACGGAAAAAAAAATTTATGAAGAAGGAGGTAGAAGGAAAAAGGACGAGGATAGGAGAAGTTGGAGAGAAGGGGAATGGAAAAAAAATAACGAGGATAACGGGTTGGTAGATAAAAAGGAAAAATGAAAGGAAGAAGATTGAAAAAAGATTGAAAGAAAAAAATAAATAGAAAATGAAGCAGACATCTTCATTATTATCACGCCATCATCGTCATTATCACTAGCACCACCACATCACCTCAAAAAATAATGAGAGGGGAAATTCCATGGACAACATACCCAGTTAATGAAAAAAAAAATGATAAAAAAGTTAAATAAAAAAATGACTGGCGAAGAAAGGACAAAAAGAAACACGAAGGAAAAAAATATGATAGTGTCAAATCTGAAAGATGAGTAGGTGTAAGAAGATGGAGGAAGAGGAGGAGGAGGAGGAGGAAGAGGAGGAGGAGGAGGAAGAGGAGGAGGAAGAGAAGGAGGAGGAAGGCGTGGGAGAGCTGGTAAGGGCTGCATATCGATGAGAGAAAGCCAACAGCTGCTATGACTTCTGTTTTAAAGGGCGTGTGGCCGACGACACACTCCTGATTTTTCCTGGTGTGTGCTGAGATTCCAGTGTGCTGAGCATGTCTGGCTCCTGAGTTTCCTGTGTGCTGAAGGTGTCTCTGGTTACCTAACTCCCTCCTGCGTTCCTTCGTGATGAGTTTTCCATCTAATGCTTAGCTTTCATCACTAAGGGATGCTATTTTCTTGCCTAAAGTTTCAAGTTTTTTATTTCCCTTTTATTTCGTGGCCAAGATGCATCAAGTATGGCTAAGAAGAAAACGAATGGGTGGAATCTGAATCAATTATGTAAAATGTGTGTTAGACGCAAATAAGTCTGCTAGTCACGGTCACTTCCTTCTAGAGACAGATAGAGAGAGAGAGAGAGAGAGAGAGAGAGAGAGAGAGAGAGAGAGAGAGAGAGATCATGTATGGCTGAATGAATAGTATATAAATAGACTATTGGACAGATAGAGGGAATGAAATCATTCAGTTTCATATTATTGACAGGATGTAAATCCCAAATAGACCAGAAAAGCAGATTAAGTTCATACTAGTTTCCATTATTTTCCACAATGTTCATTCACGTGAGCTATTTCCTAGTTGTTGTTTTTTATATTTTAATATTTCATTTAAAGTGTTTTGGCCGTTGTGCGCCGCGTGGACGGTGAAAGGATTGGACGAAGCAAACGCTGTACGCTTCGATAGCAATGACCAAAATATACAAATGCAATAATAAATGTATCTATGTACAGTGTTTTTTTTTTTTTTTTTTTTTTTTTTTTTTTTTTTTTTTTTTTTTTTTTTGTATTTCTACTCTTTTACATTTTAGTGAGTGAACAGTATAAGAAGTGTAACGGTGAAAATGCTTATATTTTGTTTCTTATATATCAGGTTCATTTTCAGTCTGCTTACTGTGCGTATCGTCGAATCGTTAATTGTTTGGCATAATATTGTGAAATGGCTTGATTATGATTCATTTTTCTATCTTTTGTTTTCATTTTTTTATACTTCTTTCCATAAGATAATACCTTTTATATCCATTTAATGCAGTTCTTATGTTAAAAAAAACTTTAACGTTCAGCCATTCGTTCGGAAGACGGTGAAGCTTACTCGATACATTTTGACCACAATAAAAAATATGAAATTATAATAGACCATTTTCTTCTCAGAACGTACTATGTGTTTAATATATGAACTTACTCATTGCCTGACTGTTTAATTCAATAACTCCTTTAGTGATAGCAAGTTGCACCGAGTCTGGCAACTTCTTAGGTTGTGGTAGCAGGCAGAGCAGATCGCAGCTCCTTACCTTGTGTGTACACTATGAAGTTGCACGGAGTCTGCTGGGTGCCAACTGCGTTCCTGGCCCAGCACAGGACCTCAGAGCGCCCCTCAGGCAAGCCAGTCAGGGTATGGTGTCCCGTGAGCCCTTCTTCTCGCCCTATACTGTGACGCCTCACCGGTGGACCGTCTGTAGGACACACGGCGCCCCTCAGAACTTGTGAACCGAGTAAGCGATAAGACTGTGAAGCGAGCCTTTGGCGTTTATATAAATCCTTTGACTGTAGTCGTTTCCTCATTGTAGTGAATAAAAGAGTCTAGTGGTACTTTGGTATGTCATCTCCAAGGACATAGCTTCAAACACATCAAACCTAGTTTCGGTTTTGCCCCATAAAGTCGTTTAGGATTAACTCAGATAAAATAATAAATCTCAGATCATTATTACCAATTAAGGGGTTAAGGTAATTAGTCGACGAAAGTTATTGGTAAAGGAATAATCTGCTTCATACTATGTCAAGAAAAATTACGGTTTGATAAAAAAAAATAATAGCTTGATTGTGAAAACACTCACACACCCACCCACAAGCTCGCGCGCGCGCGAGCAGACACACACACACACACACACACACACACACACACATCGAAGATCGGAAATAATGAGCTCTGAGCTCGTTCCGTAGGGTAACGTCTGGCTGTCTCGTCAGAGACTGCAGCAGATCAAACAGTGAAACACACAAAATTCCGAGGTTTACACCATCTGGCTTCGACTCATTCGTCACTCTCTAACTAAATTTATCTGTGATGTCTATCTCTCCCCTAAATCCTCTGACTATAGTAAATTCTTTGACTATTTAACTTCCAAAGTGGAGCACATTCTGTCCCTCCCTTTCGCGGAGATTTTCATATTCAACACCAACTTTGGCTTTCCTCTCCCTTCATTGATCATCCTGGTAAATTAGCCTTCAAATTTGCTCTCCTCCATGACCTAGAGCAACTGGAACCCTAGTCATATTCCTGACCGTCCTGGAGATACGCCCAACATTCTTGATCTTTTCCTCACCTCTAATCCTTCAGCTTATGCTGTCACCCTATCATCTCCGTTGGGCTCCTCTAACCACAATCTCATTTCTGTATCTTGTCCTATTTCTCCAATTTTTTCTCATGATTCCCAAAGGGGAGGTGCCCTTGAAGTTTTGCCTCTGCCAGTTAGGGGGACCTGAGGAGGTACTATGCTGATTTTCCCTGGAATGATTACTGTTTCCGTGTCAGAGACCCATCTCTGTGTGCTGAACGCATAAAATAGGTGATAGTGTCTGGCATGGAGGCGTACATTCCTCATTCTTTTTCTCAACGTAAACCTTCTAAACCTTGGTTTAATACAACCTATTCTCGTGCTATACATGATAGAGAGGTTGCCTAGAAAAGGTACTTGAGCCTTCCATCTCCTGAATCTCATTAACTTTACTTCCGTGCTTGCACCTTGCTTGGCCAAAATTCTTCAACTATGTTCATCGACTTCTACCTTTCTTTCGTGCTGGAAGTTTGCCTACATTCAGCCTGTTCCTAAAAAGTGTGACCGTTTTAATCCCTCTAACTACCGTCCTATAGTTTTGATCTCTTCTTGTCTAAAGTTTTAAATCTGTTGTGAATAAGAAGATTCTTAAACATCTCTCACATCACAATCTTCTATCTGATCGCCAGTATGGCTTCCGTCAAGGTCGCTCTACTGGTGATCTTCCTTAATGAGTCTTGGTCATCCTCTTTTAGAGATTTCGGTGAAACTTTTTCTGTCGCGTTAGACATATCAAAAGCTTTTGATAGAGTCTGGCATAAAGCTTTGATTTTAAAACTGCTCTCCTACGGTTTATATCCTTCCCTCTTCAACTTTATCTCAAGTTTCCTTTCCGACCGTTCTATTGCAGCCGTGGTAGACGGCCACTGTTTTCCTCCTAAATCTATTAACAGTGGTGTTCCTCAGGGTTCTATCCTGTCAATTACTCTCTTTCTATTATTAATCATTAATGATCTTCTTAAGCAAACTTCTTGTCCTATCCATTCCTACGCTGATGATATCACCCTAATTCTATCCAGGTCCTTTCAGAGACGACAATCCCTTCAGGAAGTCATCAGATCACGCAGGGACGTCTCGTAACGCCTGACTTATGATCTTTCTAAGATTTCTGAATGGGGCAGAGAAAACTTAATAGTGTTCAATGCCTCAAAAACTCAATTCCTCCATCTATCAACTCGACACAACCTTCCAGACAACAATTATCTCTTCTTCAATGACACTCAACTGTCTCCCATTCCCATACTGAGTATCCTCGGCCTGTCCTTTACTCATAATCTGAACTGGAAACTTCACATCTTATCTCTTCCTAAACCGAATCTATGAAGTTAAGCGTTCTGCGGCGTCTCCGCCAGTTTTCTCGCCCCTCCAACTGCAAACTCTTTACAAGGGCCTTATCTATCCTTGTATGGAGTGCTCTTCGTATGTTTGGGGATGGGGTTTCTACTCACACAGTTTTAATAGATAGGGTAGAATAAAAAGCTATTCGTCTCATCAACTTCCCTCGTCTGATTGATTGTCTTCAGCCTCTTTCTCACCGCCGAAATGTTGCATCTCTTTTTATCTTTTATCACTGTTTTCATGCTAACTGTTTTCCTGATCTTGCTAACTGCATGCTTCCCATCCTTCTGCGGCCTCGGTGCACAAGGATTTCTTCTTCCTCTCATCCCTATTCTGTTCAACTCCCTAATGCAAGAGTTAACCAGTATTCTCAATCAGTCATACCTATCTCTGGTAAACTCTGGAATTCCCTGCCTGCTTCTGTATTTCCATCTTCCTACGACTTGACTTCTTTTAAGAGGGACATTTGTCCCTGAATTTTGGTTAACTCACGTGTCTTTTAAGGAACTGGCAACTCTGTCGGCTTTTTTTTTTCCATATTTTGTTCCCTTTAGCCAGTTGTCCCATCTGCATAAAAAAACCACACACACACACACACACACACACACACACACACACACACACACACACACACACACACACACACACACACACACACACACACACACACACACACACGCACACACACACAAAGCCCACCTGGAGTGCTCCTGATGGCCCAGGTAAAGGTGAGAGTAGTAGGATAAGCCTGGACGCTGCACCCTATCGTCACCGCCCCGCCCTGCCCTACCACGTACTCCCGCCGCTGCCCCGCCGCGCACACCGGGGCGACTGTGGAAAAGGAAGACTGTGGCAGGCGCTGAGGGAGGAAGTGACGTGATAACAAGGAGAAGAGTGACGAGAGGCAGGGAAGGGTACAGAGAGATACTGGAAAAAAGAGAATATGATGAAAATGTGTGAAATATTAAAAAAAATATGAGAAGATAGGTGACAGGATGAAAGACTGAAAGAGGAGCCAAAAAAATCAGGAAGAAAAAAAATACGATATTGAGACGTGTGAGGAGAAAGAGATACGACGAAGAGAGAAGACTGGAGACTGGGAAGGACACAGAAATTACGAGGAACGGAAAACGAGGAACAAGATGCAATGCAGACGTACGGAAGAGAAAACGATAAAGGAAGAGACTGAAGACAGGAAAGGACAGAAAATATAGGAAGAAAATGTAAAGTGAAGAAATGTGGAGAGGGATGAGAGATGATAGACACTGGAGCCTAGAAATGTTGCCAGGAAGGAAAAACAAAAGAATAAAGAGCAGACAAATAGGTGTCAACAGAGCAACAGAATCAGAAAAAATAGTGAGGCAAAAAGTGACAGTCGACTTTGTGTCCAAGGGTAAGGTAGAATGTGTTATTGAATCTTAGTGTGTACTCGTCAGCCTTGAATCTCCGCAAACTTATCGACTTTTTCTTGATTTGCACGTATACACACACACACACACACACACACACACACACACACACACACACACACACACACACACACACACACACACACACACACACACACACACACACACACACACACACACACACACACACACACACACACACACACACACACACACACATCCCTTTTCCTCTGCTTTGAACTGTTTTATCAAAGGTCACAATGTTAAAATTAATCACGTTCTTTAAAGTTATTTTTCTATTAATAATGCAAAAGCGTTTTTTAAACTATCAATGTAATCATGAAACACTCTTACAGATTTAAGCTTTCACTACATAAATTTGAAAGTGTATGCAGAAAAAGAAAACACCAAAATCTTTAAGAATACTAGCCAAGATACATAAGAGTATAGAAAGATAAGTTCTAACAGCATATGTCTGACTTAGGCAACTCCCTGCCAGACGCATGACTTCCACATAATTTTTTTTTTCACTTCGAAATTTTTATTTAATATGATTTTTTTCTTTTTCCATCAGTTTTTTTCTCCCGTGTTGTTGAGCTCTCAGGTTTGAATGTTTATCGTTGTAGTTCTAAATTGAATTACTTTTAGTCAAATTCATTAATGACTATAAAATAACTTATTGCAAGGTATATAGATTAAATAAAATCAATAATTTCATAGTCTCATATATCATATATATATATATATATATATATATATATATATATATATATATATATATATATATATATATATATATAGAGAGAGAGAGAGAGAGAGAGAGAGAGAGAGAGAGAGAGAGAGAGAGAGAGAGAGAGAGAGAGAGGGAAGGAGGAGAGAAGGGGAGGGGAAGTGCATTGACATGGGCTTGATTCAAATTTAGAAAACGAAAACAATTTAAATAGAGTGGACGGTAAGCAGTAAGTGAGTGCATCCATACCAATACTGGCCCGGGGCTCTTGCCTCCTGGTGGTCTAATAAGTTCATTGTAATGGGAAGTGTCAGGTACGTAGGCGCTAATTAGTGAGATCAGGCCCTAAGGCCTCCAACAGCTACTTGCCCTGAAAAATGCGGTGGTAGTGGTAGAGGTGGGGGCGACTTTGTTGGTGGCAACAGAAACCTCAGCGAGGAAAAGGTCAAGTAACAAACGCATTACTTGCCGCCTTCCCACTGCCAGACTGTTTCCTTTCTCCTTGACTTCCTCTTCCTTCCCTCTCGCTGCCACAAGACCCACTCCCATCCCGCGCTTCTTGTGTCCGTAGTTGTTTGCGAGGGAAAATGGTTTGGGATTTTTTCGGTCTAAAAGGTTCTTTCGCGAAGTCATGTTTGATGTGTTTATAAAAATTACAAAGTAAAGATGCCAGCAAAGCAAGCACTGGCAGAAAAGTCGATTACGCCTCGCATCTTCCCCGCTCTTCATCTCAGGGTTGTTTTCAGAGATTCCTCTTGGCAAAAAACTCTTTGAGAATTACTTGATATCTCGCATCTTCCATGAAAATTTGATTTCATAATTTGATAACAGGAAACGCGTGCATAGTATATATATATATATATATATATATATATATATATATATATATATATATATATATATATATATATATATATATATATATATATATATATATATATATATATATATATATATATATATATATATATATATATATATATATATATATATATATATATATATATATATATATATATATATATATATATATATATATATATATATATATATATATATATATATATATATATATATATATATATATATATATATATATATATATATATATATATATATATATATATATATATATATATATATATATATATATATATATATATATATATATATATATATATATATATATATATATATATATATATATATATATATATATATATATATATACACACACACAGAGAGAGAGAGAGAGAGAGAGAGAGAGAGAGATGGCAGACCGTTGGTAAAAGGATTAGCAACAAGTGAACCTGGGTTCGAATTCTGAGCCGAAGGAAGTGGCTCCTTTACAGTACAGTCCTCAACCTTCCCAATCTTTTTCGTCAGCTATTTGTGTATTATGGTCCTTTCGTCACATCTGTTATCTTCATCCACCTTTGTTGGATCCTTTTACAAGCCACAGCCTTCCTTTTTAGTAGAATTGTTGCCCGGTTATATTCTTCGGTGATATAAATAGAAAAGCTTGGAATTGGATAGGATGCATTCTGATATGTAGCGTCCACGTCCGTTGACTGGCTAAAAGGATACAGGATATGAGCGATATTCCCTAGAGAACAAGACTGAAGCTGTTGAATTTCCATTCCTTAGAAAAACGTAAGTTAAGAGGGGTCTTGATAGAAATCTTGAAGTGGTATATAGTGTTATAAATTGTGATAGAATAAAAAGGTTCTTAGGATCAGTAGTCAGGAGAGAGCGAGAAATGATAGACTCATACTTGAGAAAATTAGGATTAAGAAAGAGATGGAAAGGAACTGGTTTCAAACAGAGCGGTCGGTGAATGGAACGGATTCAGTAATTAGGTTTTTAGTGCTAAGTCAATAGGGTGCTTTTAAAAGATGATTACACAGATATATGGATGAGAATGATAGTGGAAATAGGTAGGCATATTCATACAGGGACCGTCTCGTGTAGGCCTCATCCACCCGTCTCCCCTCTCTCTCTCTCTCTCTCTCTCTCTCTCTCTCTCTCTCTCTCTCTCTCTCTCTCTCTCTCAGTAGAAGACAGTATAATTGGAATATTTGCAGGAATGTATTAATTGCTTTGAGGAAATTATCCTTATTTAGCCTCAATGCACTCCAGTGTACTCCATTACGTACACGGCAAATCTCTTAACAGAAGCGAGTTCTCTACTCACAAAGAATTTTGCTCATTTAGTAAAGTTTGTTTTATCTCTTCTTAATGAAAGTTGTCGTTTACTGTCGATGAATAAAGTTTTCATCTTTTTTTTATTATTTCGCTAATACCAGCAATATAATATATAAATTCAAGATGTTCTGGTAACATCATCAGGTTTCGTTTCATGGCTTGGCTATTATTAGGGAGCCAATGGAATAGTTTGCATAGTATTCACAGCAAGCGAAACGTAATAGTTAAAATCATAAATGTACATATAAATACATACCAGTATCTTAAAAGAAACTACGGCACTTTGTGATTAAATTCTAAAAAAATACTGTGCTCCAGCGAATGATGGTGAGGCTGAACATGAAGAGACGGTCACAAGAAGGAAACTTCCAGGTGTTGCAGTAAAAATGACTGTGAAGCACGGTCACCTGATTTCCACCAAAAAAGTTGATAAAATTCGAAAATCACGAAGCTGAGTCATGAGAAAAAAAAAAAAACAACGCATCTACATTTGACTGCTAAAGAAACATGTTATGTTTACAAAGTAAACGCCATGAATGAATGCACGCAGGCTGACTATGATGCACAATCCAGTTTGGAAAAGGAAGTTCTCAAGAAAACTTTCCTCCAGAATGGATTAGAGAAAACAAAGGCTGCTCTCATTCAGGAGAAAAATGCCACTCCAAAGTTACTCACAAAGACAAAGGAAACAATGAGCTCTAAATTGAACGCAATGGTTAATGAAGCTGCACTCATGCTAAGGAATAAAAAGGCTTACAAAGACGGCATAAATGTATATTCAAAACCATCTTACCTCACACTCACTCATCGCACTATATTAAAGTTTCTATTCATGGACTACATAATTTACTAAATGGATCACGCTTTCATTAGTTTTCCATTGCTTAATTTATCATCATTGAATGCCCAAGCTTTTATCAAATGTTTTTATATCTTTCTCTTTACTAATCAACATGGTTAACTAGCCTTTGTTTTTGTTATATTCCATGAGTGCGGCACTCTGCCCTGCAAGTGAGACCAATATTCCTGACACTTTCCTGGAGTTCAACTCTTCAGCGTCTATTGTCAAATTATTTTCTATTGGGGAATGTTCTAATTATTGTCTTATTTTTTTATCTTGCTCTATCGCTCCAACTTCAGTGGAGGACTCTAAACCTTCATAAATGAAAGCCTGGTAAAATTGTACAAAGGAAAACGACGGGAAAGATACAACGTATGAGAGGTATTCTTTACTAGAGAAAACAGCAGCTTTTGAATTTAGATTTATTAAGGAACATGTATGTAAGATAGAATCTGATACAAGTATTAATGAATATAACAAATTCGAAATCTATGATCAATAATAACAAGAGATAATAGGTCCAAGCTTGATAACGTCAGATCAAAAAACAAAAAAAAAACAGAATGGCATGTGAATAAAATAGAGTCGGTATCCAAGTTGTCAATGGTGAGTCAACAGTATTAAAAGAAGATTATGAGTGAGGCTGATTTGTGGAAATAAGTAGGTATGAATTATATAGACTTCCTTGTTCATATCTGTATATTTATTACAGTTTATCTTATTTCTGTATATTCTCATGTATTTCTAGTACTATAGATTTTATGCATTTATTTGTATAGAATGTATATGGAGTGGTTGCTATCCACCATTCTTGAAATGGTGTGTATTGAACAAGCAACGTCTGCCATGTGATGACACGAACTAATTAACTATAAAAGGGAAATTATAATTACGTAATAAACACTGAGGAGTTTTGGATGAGAGCACAGGGAAGACGAAGGCCGATCGTCCAGTCTTCCAAGAAAAAAAATCTGCAGAAGCCGTAGGCCAAGGCGGAAAAGAAGAAGAAAAAAAGAGAAAATAAAGGACGTCATTTAAACTTTTTGGGGATTATAATTTTCTATCAGCATACTCCGCTGTCCAATGCGTTCCCTTAATGAGAGAGAAAGAGAGAGAGAGAGAGAGAGAGAGAGAGAGAGAGAGAGAGAGAGAGAGAGAGAGAGAGAGAGAGAGAGAGAGAGAGAGAGAGAGAGAGAGAGAGAGAGAGAGAGAGAGAGAGAGAGATACTAGACATTCGAGTGTATTGTTATACGCAACCCCACAAATGAGAACGTTTATAACAACATGGTTAAAGCATGGTACTGCACAGACCACGACCGCTGTAACGACGACATACGCACTGCAACCATGCGTATACTGCAGTGATTGGCTGCTTAACGAAATACATTGTGGCCGAGATGAAGGTGGCTGTCCGCCCGTACCCTGTTTTGATCTTTCTGTAACACTGTCATCGCTCACGCTCAGTCTGCGGTCAGAGGCAGCGCTAGTGGTAATGAATCTACTGCACGGGTCTCGAAATGATTACTGGTTAATGGAAGAACAAGGTTTTTGTTTAGGAGAGGGGATCTGGTTGCTTCGGCTCAGACTCTGCAGGTTCAGAGAAACTCTTAGAACTTGGCAATATTGATCTATAGATTACTATAGTGTTTGATAACATAGTGTGACGTGGCAAGAGAGAGAGAGAGAGAGAGAGAGAGAGAGAGAGAGAGAGAGAGAGAGAGAGAGAGAGAGAGAGAGAGAGAGAGAGAGAGAGAGAGAGAGAGAGATTCTGTTGTGCTGTCATCTGGAAACAATCATCATAAACTAGTTACTAGTAGTTCTTCACAGGAATTTTATTTACAATGTTTTCTTCTTGACGTGGTTAATATAAACGATAGAATATTGTTTTCACTAAATGAAAGTGAGCATTCTATGAATACTGGGAGCAAAAAATTATCATAAATTACCTGCATGCAGTGAGGTGTTAAGCCTCCTTAGCTCAGGGGCAGAGCACTGGTCTTGTAAACCAGGGGTCGTGAGTTCGATTCTCACAGGTGGCAATTAAGGAAAATATTTTTTTAAAAAGGATTGTGTTTCAGTTTGTGTTCTTCACTCTTGAGACCTGCAGTTCAATTTTCATTATGTATGAATATTGTTTTAGAAAATGCAATGTTTTGAAAATTTTGATAATTAAGACATACACAGGTGGTATTATATAATGAAACTGTGTCCAAGAAACAAATATAGTAGTAGCATGAACTATCTGATTAACAGCGGAAGATTCATGAAGAGTGTTGTTTTCAGCAAGAAGAGGAAAAACGCATCTTGTATCTTTACTCGATTAATTCCTCCTGCTACTTTATACATTATTGTTTTCATGTGACAGTGGTCTTTCTTAGCTTAACGCAACCCACAAACGATGTCTTAGATTTCAGATTTGTTTTATATTAAAGATAGATATATGATATTATTTTTTCATTTAATTTATATTAGTTATTATGGCTACATGAATATTAATAGGAATATTCTACGTCCTAAAAGTAGTAAGGTGGTGTCAGCTACTTGTGAAGTGGAGCAGAGAACAATAAGGGAACTAACACGTTGGTAGCAGCGCAGCGTGAAAGTCGATGTCGATTTTTTCTTAATTGGACGGAGGGAAGAAGAGACAAGTGGCAGCACGAGATGACAGAATTGTGTAGCCTGCCAACTCTCAACCAATATAAAGAATGAGAGAGAAGGAGGAAGGTGACAAACAGGGGAGATTATTATCTTTTTATGAGGATACACACCCACACACGGACACACACACACACACACACACACACACACACACACACACACACACACACACACACACACACACACACACACACACACACACACACACACACACACACACACACACACACACACACATTCAGACATGCAGAAAAATACAATATAACAAGCATTTACACAAATAAACGATGGCACTTTATGCATCAAATGGTAACAGAATGTTGTTGAAGCACACACACACACACACACACACACACACACACACACACACACACACACGAAATAATGTAATATTGTTTGTGGAGTTTTATCTGGCGTGTGTGTTTGCTTGTCAGTGCCCCGGGCCGACCTCGCTGCCCTCACCGCCGTCCACTGCGAGCTAAAACATTAAGCTCATTCGCATGGCTGACTTAAACCTCCTGCCCGGCGAGGGAGAGGGGCGGAAATAGGGAAAGGACTTAATTGTTCTTTTATTTTTCCTGCCTTCCTCCCTTTCCTCCTTCCTTTTCCTTTTTTTCCATTTTCTCTTTTACTTCCGATTCTTTTTTATTTGTAGAGGGAGAAGATCAAATTACATTGTTCTTGTCTGTCTTCCCTGTCTTCCTTCCTTCCTTCCTTTATTTCTTTTTCAATTCCTCGTTTACTTCCGATCCCGCACTTTTTTTTCTTTTTGCAAATTGTCTTTTCTTTTTCATCCTTCCGTCTTTCCTTCCTACATTTCTCAGTACCTTCTATCTTTACTTTTCAGTGTCTATTCTTCCTCATTCTAATGGACACAATTCTTATTTACTTTTTTTTTTTTTTTTTTTTTGCAAGTGAAGGAAAAGGAGAATGACTTTTTATGATCGTCTACTATCGTCTTCTTTTTGTGTAATTAAGGCAATCAATTTTTCCTCTTCTTATCTTGTGTCATATTACATTATACGCTTTTCGTCTCTGCTTTCTACTCAGTTTTTTGTAGGTTTTGTTTGGCAACTATTATTTCTTTTCAGTATTTTTTTTTTCCTTTTTTTTCAGCTTCCTTGGCTTACCGACCCTTCTTTGTTGCTTTCTATTGTACGTCTCTCTCTCTCTCTCTCTCTCTCTCTCTCTCTCTCTCTCTCTCTCTCTCTCTCTCTCTCTCTCTCTCTCTCTCTCTCTCTCTCTCTCTCTCTCTCTCTCTCTCTCTCTCTCTCTCTCACTATTTTCTCTCTATTTTTCTTCCTACTTCTTTTTTTTTTCACTCGTTTATTTTCCTTTACTTCGCAGAACTGTGTATATATGCCATGCCCTCCACACCCAGATACATTTTTACTGTCCACCACACAACACTAGTGATTAGGATTAGACCAGATGTGACGGATTCAAGTTTGCTGGATAAATTTGCAAGATATAGTGAGCAGCGTAATTGTTGATCAGAATAGACTTAGCAATATGTCTTTCAGTACCGAGTCACTAAGGAGCTTAAGAAAGTCGAAAGGACAGTATTATAGGTAATGTTTTAATTATAGAAAGTGCCATGAGGAAGTTTGCTGGTTTCTTGAATATCCTTTTATCATATTTGTTTATGCTGTAGTACAAGGCCAGTGACGCAGTGCTACAAAAAATATACAAAAAACAGGGCTCATTGAGGGTTCAGGTTGAGTCGAGCCGCTTATCGCCTTATCACAGTACATCTCGCCACATGATGTTCGTCTTCTTACATCATTGTTATCGTTTCCTTCCTTAACCTCAATGCGAGCAACAGTTCTGTAGTGGTACTCATATTTATAGAGCAGTTCTAAAGATACACGTTCATGAATATTCATGGTAAACACAAAATATGATTGGTATTTTACTGATGTGCTTTGTTCTTTCTCTCTTATGTCACTTTTTTTCCGTTTTACTCCTATCCCTATCTTCTTTTCCGTCCCCTTCCATTTCACTAAAAAGAGAAAAAGGTCATATGCAGCTTCACCTATTCCGAAGCTATCTGCTCTACTTCCCCTCCCCTATCCCACCACCATTCTCTCTCTCTCTCTCTCTCTCTCTCTCTCTCTCTCTCTCTCTCTCTACAACCAACAGTAGGGATGAATAGTAAATATGTGTTGCACGGGACAAAACTAAACATGCGTACATTCCGTGCAGTTTATTATGCTTGTATTTGAAATCGTTTCCCGCATGCTGTGCACGTTGGTGAAATTCTAACTTTTCACATATTTAAACTACGAGAGGAAACCACATGGTGATTTTTTTTTGTATCATGTTTCAAAGGTAAAGTTTCCCGCAACGCCTCCTCACCGCCATCACCACTACCACGACCCATCCCACCACCACCACCACCACCACTGTACAAGACTCAGCAGCACCTTCCCCCTTGAGAAAAAAAAAGATTAAAAAGTTACGGGGATTAATGGATAAACTGCACATCACGTTCGCTTCCCCCGGCACAAGCAACCCACAATTTGGTGTAAATTCAGCGTCACACAAAAAATATGTAGAAAAAGAATGGTTAAATTATTGGACGTGTGCAAGATGTCGAATAAAAGTTTCAGGCGTAATTGATGCTATACTTTAGATTAAAAAAATGAAATACGTCCAGAATAATTCTTTGCTGCTGTGTGGTGGTGGTGGTGCTGGTGGTGGTGGTGGTCGCGGTGGTTTTGAGGAAAATAACACAAGTATTTCATCCAAGCAAGAAGTGTGTGTGATATCCTAAAAAAGGTATTACAGTTTGAAAATATATACAGTGCAGTAGCAAACAAATGAAATATTTTGACGCTATGAAGGATGAAAAATTATAACATATTTTTTGTTATGTTATTTGTGTGTGTGTGTGTGTGTGTGTGTGTGTGTGTGTGTGTGTGTGTGTGTGTGTGTGTGTGTTTTGTATTTGTGAATGAGTATGTGTGTGTGTGTGTGTGTGTGTGTGTGTGTGTGTGTGTGTGTGTGTGTGTGTGTGTGTGTGTGTGTGTGTGTGTGTGTGTGTGTGTGTGTGTGTGTGTGTGTGTGTGTGTGTGTGTGTGTGTGTGTGTGTGTGTGTGTGTGTGTGTGTGTTTGTAAATGAGTATGTATGTGTGTGTGTGTGTGTGTGTGTGTGTGTGTGTGTGTGTGTGTGTGTGTGTGTGTGTGTGTCTAAAATTCACCACGATCGTCTGCTTGTCACCCAGCCAGCCTTCCCCATTACGGAGCGAGCTCAGAGCTCATGGACCACAACACACTCCACACACCAGGAAAGCGAGGTCACAACTCCTCGACTTACATTCCGTACCTATTTACTGCTAGGTGAACAGGGGCTACACACTTAAGAGGTTTGCCCATTAGCTTCTCCGCGCCTGGGACTCGAAGCCGGACCTTCTGGATTGTGAGCCGAGCGTGCTAACCACTACACTACGCGTTGTGTGTGTGTGTGTGTGTGTGTGTGTGTGTTTGTTTCACTGTTTGATCTGCTGCAGTCTCTGACGAGACAGCCAGACGTTACCCTACGGAACGAGCTCAGAGCTCATTATTTCCGATCATCGGATAGGCCTGAGACCAGGCACACACCACACACCAGCACAACAAGGTCACAACTCCTCGATTTACATCCCGTACCTATTCACTGCTAGGTGAACAGGGGCTACACGTGAAAGGAGACACACCCAAATATCTCCACCCGGCCGGGGAATCGAACCCCGGTCCTCTGGTTTGTGAACCCAGCGCTCTAACCACTGAGCTACCGGGTGTGTGTGTGTGTGTGTGTGTGTGTGTGTGTGTGTGTGTGTGTTTGATTCAGAGGCACATAAAGAAAATGCTGGACCGAAGATTGATGAGCTCTACTGAAGCTGACTGTTCGCTTCAGACTAGACACTGTTTTATTACATGGTGCTAAAAGATTACTCCCTGCGAACGATCGTGTGTGAAAGATTATAAATGCCGTTTTTACGTACATTTTTTTTTAATCATTATTTGTAATCATCTTAATCATCAACATTCTTTTTATTTTTATTTTCCTTCTTCTTCTTCTTCTTCTTCTTCTTCTTCTTCTTCTTCTTCTTCTTCTTCTTCTTCTTCTTCTTCTTCTTCTTCTTCTTCTTCTTCTTCTTCTTCTTCTTCTTCTTCTTCTTCTTCTTCTTCTTCTTCTTCTTCTTCTTCTTCTCCTCCTCCTCCTCCTCCTCCTCCTCCTCCTCCTCCTCCTCCTCCTCCTCCTCCTCCTCCTCCTCCTCCTCCTCCTCCTCTTTATCTTCCTCCTCCTCCACTTTCTCCTTCCTCCTCCTCCTCCTCCTCCTCCTCCTCCCTCCTCTTCCTCATTCTCTTCTTTCTCATTCTCCTCTTTATCATTACTATGATCATTATAGCTATCATCATTGTTATTGAAATCATCGTTATCATCATCATTATCATTATCATCATCATCATCATTATCATCCTCACAATCATCATCATCATTATGCTCATTATCATCATCACAACATCATCTCTGACATATCTATGAAAATGTAAAGCTATTTTAGAGATTACCTGAAAAATTATGCATGAGAAAGATGGTCAGAGTTGATGAAGAATATATTGACTGCATCACCTCAAGAAAGATGAGTTTTTCTGAGGTATTTTCTTTTACAAGGCAGAAATGTCGCACTGGTATACAGAATACTGTCAAGAGATTTTTCTGATGCGGAAAGGTTTCATGACTGCCAAGGACTCGTTGGTTCATGATTTAGAAGCAGCCAGTGAGTCACCATTGCGTGTTCGTGTCACTCCTGATATATATTCCTGGTAAAACAAGCATCAGTCATCACTACGCAGTATATTAGATGTAATGTGTTAACTCACTGTTTTCAACATTCAGGTACAAATACTGAAACTATTTTTTCCCCATAAAATACATTCCCAGAAGGCAAAGATTTGTTGTCACTTCAAACACAATAAAGTAAGTTTGACTAGATATTCCAAGACATTGCTAGATAGACAGGGATCCTTGTATTGAGTTGGATCAGGAAGGTGGTGGTAATTGTGCAGAAATTATGGAAAAATATTACGTAGTGTTTATTTCATGATTATTTGATCTCAATAAGTACGTCTTTTCTTCTGGTACATTCAGTAACATTGACTTTAAGCTTTTGTAAGTGTATTATGTAAGTCTGACATTCCTACATATATTATTAATGACTGCTAACACTTCAGGAAATAAAGTATGTTATGGCATATTATCTTTAAGCTTTAGATGTAAAGATGAACAGCGTATACCTGTGTGACTTCTTTCCGTGTACTACATTTTCTCAAATTATTTTGACGCGTTGAAGTATGATTATTTAGTTTTAGATTCGTAAGTCACTGTCATCACTAATGAGAGAAACCCATTCACTCCAGGTATTAAAGATATTATTTTCTATTAGTTTTTGGTATCAAAGAAAAGTCTCCTTAAAGTACTATAGTTTTATTTTTAATCTATCGCTTCATCTTTGTCAAACGTGGGTAACGTGCGCTTTTCCAGTATAGTAAAGTATAGCAATGTGAAATAATGTTAAGTACAAGTTCAGTGGCTTTTAATTATTTTGTCGAAAGCAACACGTCATTATTTACAATGAATCAAACAAGTATCACTCAAATATCCTTACGAACGATATTAGGGAGTGCAGTATACGAGTAATGCACTATTCATACAGGAAACCGACGCACGTTAAGATCCCCCTTCGCACAAAATGACTGAAATTACTCTAGCACACAGGTGGTTGCAACACCTCAAAGTCCAGTCTCGTCATTGCACGCCTAGCAGCAGCTCTCCTTCCACAACCTTCCGCCACTATGAATACCACAGTGAGGCCCGCCAAACACTTAACCACCAAGTAGTGTATTTTTTAGTCGTTTAGCTCTTCTGTGCTTGGCAATTCAGTAAACTCAGCAACTCAGCGGCAAAAAGCTGGGCATGTAGAGAGCCAAACACTCCCGCCAGCACAGGTTTACAGTCACCATGTTGCTGCAGCGCCACCGACTTAAGCCATTACGCTCTTCCACCGTGGCCTCAGATGATGCTCCGCGACAGCTCTGAAAAGCCGCTCTCCTCCGCCGTCTCCCTCCCCTCCCACACGAGCAGCCTTTCACTAGCGCAGGGGAGGAAAGCCCGGCATGCAAGCACACGGCTTTGATGGTATTTTTGTTGTGCAATAACTTCTTTTTTTCTTCTTTTTGTGTGTGGGGCGGGGGGAGAATCTGAAGGCCGCTTTCGTAAATGACCAATAATAGACATTCGCTCCTTTTACTGTTGCTGCTGCTGCTGTTGCTGCTGCTGCTGCTGCTGCTGCTGCTGCTGCTGCTGCTGCTGCTGCTGCTGCTGCTGCTGCTGCTGCTGCTGCTGCTGCTGCGACTACTACTACTACTACTACTACTACTACTACTACTACTACTACTACTACTACTACTACTACTACTACTACTACTACTACTACTACTACTACTACTACTACTACAACTAGAACATAGTTTTCAATGATGTACCAAGATACTTTTAAATGGTATTTAATTGTACTTGCCTCCAGGTTAACGGGACATTTCATTTTATCTGTTTTCATTTAGGTCCAGTGAAATATCGTGCAAGTTTCTCCTCTCACTATAGAATAATAATAATAGTAATAATAATAATAATAATAATAATAATAATAATAATAATAATAATAATAATAATGATAATGATAATCATAATAATGATAATAAGAATAGTAATGATAACAGTAATAATAATAAGGAATCATATATCATCATGCTCTAAATATACGTAATGGAATAGCTCCCCTTCTGCTGCACACAAGTCTTCTCTGTATAAACAGCAGTATAGTCAAGGGGAGGGTAGCCGGCCATCCCGAGAGAAATGTGGAGTCAAAGCACAAAGAGACGAGATAAGATGATGGACAAACAGACTGCAAGACGCACCACACCCTCCTCTTCCTTCCTGCGGGAGACTCCTAATTCTATTTGGCCTCACGCTGTCCCACGCTCAAACGGCGGAACACATGACGTCTGTAATAGAAGTGAGGACACACACACACACTCACACACACACACACACGGAATGCTAAAAATTACTAACAATTAATCAAATGAATATGCATTTTTCATTGTTTTCTTGAAATAATACCGTGTTAATTTCTATATAAAAGAAAGGGCAAAGGTGTTTTACTTTTCCTCTATAAAGACCTTAAAAGTGGTCATCACAGAAGGTCTTTATACCTTCATATAAAGAAACAAATTCTGAAGTGTTCATTCCATGTCATCAGTAATGTACTAGTATCATTAGCGCAAATAAATCAGTGATTGTAGTCTACTTGTTTTTAGATTAGAAAATGGCAATCATCTTGCATTTGGTAACGGCTAAGGAAAAATACTGTGTTCATACTTCATTGTTAGTGAGTAAATTGATTATACAGGGTGTCCATAAAGTTCCAGTACCATTACAAGTATTTATTGCTCAGAAACCATTTGACATAAAGTATTGTGTTTTTTTTGTGAAATGTTCTACATCTATTCAAGTTTACATTCACAGCGCTTCATGCACTACATTCCACATGTTTACCCCCTAGTTGCCCTCAAAATATCAAGACGATATTCCATCTCCCTCCATACGCGCTGCAGCATATCAACGTCAACTGTATGGACAACTTCAACAATGCGTCTACGAAGTGTGGCAAGATCATGAACAGGATTCTGGTAGACATGATCCTTGACGTACCCCCAAAGGAAAAAATCCAAGGGGGTAAGATCAGGGGAGCGAGGTGGCCATCCGATTGGTCCGTCATGGCCAATCCATCTTCCAGGGAAATGTGCATCCAAAAGTGTCCTAACATCATTTTTTCCTTTGGGGGTACGTCAAGGATCGTGTCTACCAGAATCCTGTTCATGATCTTGCCACACTTCGTAGACGCATTGTTGAAGTTGTCCATACAGTTGACGTTGATATGCTGCAGCGCGTATGGAGGGAGATGGAATATCGTCTTGACATTGTGAGGGCAACTAGGAGTGCACATGTGGAATGTAGTGCATGAAGCGCTGTGAATGTAAACTTGAAAAGATGTAGGACATTTCACAAAAAACCACAATACTTAATGTCAAATGGTTTCTGAACAATAAATACTTGTAATGGTACTGGAACTTTATGGACACCCTGTATAAATAGCTTTTAAGAATTCGATCATTTTTATTTCATCAATTTAATTTGTTAGAATTGTTTGACGCCGATCGTTCTAAACCTTGCTTTTTAAAGGCCCTCTTCTGAATAGCAATGGCATAAAACTGTGCTGTAGCATCACCATTGTCACACTAAATGTCAGTTTCATCTTGGCTGTTCTTCTTAAAGTTTTTCAGATATTGGCAAGAGTTTCGTGCCGTCACGCGCCTTCCCAACTATTGACAGACGAGAAACTATAGTGCAGAAGTTGTGAGTTGGCAAAATATTGGCTGAAAACACCGCAGACTTTAAAGTCAAAAAACGTTTGCAGGACAGTCACTGGTTACCTTTTTTAAAAGCAGTGTGCCCAAAAGAAACTGAATATATGATTTTCCCTTAAACTGAATCAATGTTTTATCTTTTCTATTTATATTATTTCTTGCCCATGACCTTAACCTTGTCGCTCCCCTTGTTGATACTTCTTTAGATATTGTGTGTATACTCGTTTCAGTCAATAAAAACTTATTTGGGTAAGACAAACGGGTTGAATCTAGTGGAAAAAAGTAATTCATCCTTCAGGGTTTCAGTTGTTGTCTTCCTACCAGACGTCACAGGATAAAGAGACTGTGCTTCATGCTGCGTTTCTTAATTACCACATCCACGTTAATTATGGTTTGTCTTATTCCAGTGAGTGGTAGGAAATTTTCATTTTTACCACATACCGCGGCAGTACAAATATTAAGATTAGCGAGAATAATAATTAGATACAGGTTACTGATCCTGCTCACCTTCCTTCCCCTGCTGTCACTCAACACTCATACTCCTGATCCTCACTACTTTCTGGTTTACATGGTTCTGTTAATATAATGACGAAGGTAGATGTTTCAGGTGAAATGAATGATTGAACTAATAAACACATGAATCAACACAGAGACATGAAAACAACATTCTTATAATTCTAAAGCCAGATGGACTTATTTTAGCAAAACATGATTAAATATACATTAAAGCAGAGGACCAACGTTTGCAACAAGGCCATTATTCTAACGCTTAAGAGAAGGAAAGCAACACGTTTGTTCCTTTTACTTTTTAGCGCCACTTCCATAACAGTAGTGTCTGGTGAGTAGGTTAAGTTGCTTGTCACCGTGGTGCTCAACTCATCACTATATAAGTGTATGGGATCCTCATTACCAAACATTTCCGTTTCACTTTAATACAAAGGACAAATAACATGAAGGAAGGAGATAGGCAAAAATTTCTGTTTAGCTACACTATCTTACCTAAAGACGTAGGTAAAAAGTAGGCCTGATAGGAGTATTTAAGTGGTATAGGGGCTATAACAAACACGAGTATAGTTCCTAAGATCAGTGGCCAGGATAGAACCAGAAATAATGGGTTCAAGCTAAAGAAATTAGGTTAGGAAAGAAATGGGAAGAAACTGAATCTCTAACATAGTGATAGATGAGTGCTGAGACAATAGGGAGCTTAAAAAAACATTGCACAAATTTATGGATGGTAATGATAGTTGGAATTAGGTAGTTTTGTTCACAAAGGAACTACCACAGGTAGGCCTGACGGCCTCATGCAGCTTTCCTGAATTTCTTGTGTTCAAGTAGAAAATGTAGTAAAGGTGAGAGCTATAACACAACACATTTTATTCCTTTAACATTCTATAAACATTAACAATCTAATCTCTTAGTTCATGAAATGAACTTGAATAGGGTATATATATATATCTATATCTATATGTATATATATATATATATATATATATATATATATATATATATATATATATATATATATATATATATATATATATATATATATATATATATATATATATATATATATATATATATATATATATATATATATATATATATATATATATATATATATATATATATATATATATATATATATATATATATATATATATATATATATATATATATATATATATATATATATATATATATATATATATATATATATATATATATATATATATATATATATATATATATATATATATATATATATATATATATATATATATATATATATATATATATATATATATATATATATATATATATATATATATATATATATATATATATATATATATATATATATATATATATATATATATATATATATATATATATATATATATATATATATATATATATATATATATATATATATATATATATATATATATATATATATATATATATATATATATATATATATATATATATATATATATATATATATATATATATATATATATATATATATATATATATATATATATATATATATATATATATATATATATATATATATATATATATATATATGACATTGTCCTCTACATTCACGTCTTGGGTCAAATCTTTATCTGGAATTTACAAGGTGACTGGTCAGGGATCGACTTTTGATAAGATTACTTGTCAAGGTGACGGCGCTCACTGCCATTGTTCCGTTCATATTTTAAACAAATCTTGAATTTCACAGACTTCTTTGCTTGTTAACGCGGGGACATTCTCTCTCTCTCTCTCTCTCTCTCTCTCTCTCTCTCTCTCTCTCTCTCTCTCTCTCTCTCTCTCTCTCTCTCTCTCTCTCTCTCTCACACACACACACACACACACACACACTTTTCATTGGTGGTTTTCTCTGCCTTGAGCGTTAGTGTTGCCTTGCAATATGGTTGAATAATATCTACCAACCTGTCAATCTGATGCTTTTATATGAGATGGTGTTTATACTGCCCAGTCGTCTTTTTTTGCTCTGCTTGAGTAATTGTACGATATTTTTATAATTCAAAAGAAGCTTTTAAAGTAAACACTGATAGTCATCATGTACAGAGAATGAATGCACGTCCGTTCCACACCTTGCCAGTTGCCATCGGGTCCCAGAACTGTGTTGTGCTAAGTGTGGGATAACTGAGAAGGAGACCGTCAAGAATTATTTAGTCAGGTTAAGGAGAAAGTACAATCCATTGCACTCTCCATAGAAACGTTGAGTTTTCGTTAAGTTACGTTGAGGATGTAATCGATATTAGTTGTATCATGCCTGAAAATTTTACTTTAATATTAATTGTTATGGAGTTTTATCAAGTTTAATGATATTATATAGTTTTGAGATATCACTGACAGAAATAATGGATTACTTGGTTGTTGCAAAACTTTTATTGCTTCAAGTTTTTTTAAGTTTTGTTCCGTAAGATCGTCCGCTATTATTATTATAAAGTAACATGAGCCATACTGTCACCAGCACCGTGTTATCTTATATATACTTTACCTTACCATGATATCGTTGATGGCCAAGGTACTCCTACATAGCGAATCAGTCTCTGGTGTTCCCTCTCACCTTAGAGTCGCCATAAGCGTCATGGGAAGTTTTGTGAGGCATGGCACGATGCCGCCTCGCGAACATCCCCCCTTTAGTCACATTCTTATCCATGCTCACAAGTTCTGCCCGACGGTAATCGATTTCAGTTTATGTGGCAATCTTTCATGCTGTGCTGCATCGAAGGCTTCTTGTGAAAATCTAGATAAACTGTGACCTTTCGTGGTACCTTACATTTTTTATTCTTTTATATAAAAATATGAAATTTCTTTCTGCGAAGTCGATGTTAATTGTCATTTGCATACATTTGTTTCCGATTGAATAGATACATTATCAGAATACAAAGGAAGAAAAACAGATGTTTGCATAGTTACTAATTGCCGATATGTTCATTATCTTTTCCATAATATTACTCTTAACTTGATACAATATATTTTTTCTTCTGAATAGCTCCTCTTTCAATAGGCCACAAAGAAGGAAAGAATAGTTGTTTGATCACCAAAGCATTTATCAACTCTTCTTCAGTCTTGCTACTTTTTTTTATTTAAGCTTTGTTTTTGTATTTGATTTCACAAAGTAACAACCTGGCTTCCTCTGCGTCACAAAGAGATAGCGGCGAATACAACAATCCGCATACTGACAACCAACACCACCGCTAAGGTTCGCTGAATTCACGAATGATTTTATGTAAAACGGAGAGGACGAATTATGAGTGTCCTCGCTGATTATTTTAATGAGTCCTAAATAGATTAGTAAGGACGACCTGAAGCCAGTGCGGTGTCTGGTGTCAGGCGGCGGGAAGAGTATGTGGGTTTTCAGGGATGAGGTAAAGAAGAGGTGACAGGTGGAGGATGCAGCGCCGGGCGGGAGTCACAGGGGTCGAGGGACGGGAACCATTTTTTCGCTGGGGACAAAGTAGAAAAAAAAGTCCAGGTCACAGGAGCGTGCAGGGGAAGTATGAACAAGTGATGAGTTTCCGTTATCGAATCACTAAAGGGGAAAAAAGGGTGGAAAAGTGTTTTGTGTTTGAGGGGAACCTCGATGGGTGCATTATCACTGTTGTCACTCAGCGGAGAAACAGTAA
>NC_059297.1:16575676-16583176 GCF_017591435.1 Portunus trituberculatus
CAGGCAATTTTATTTATAGTGGTACCCATATTAGGGCCCATATCACCACCCAAGTGCATCTTTTGATGTAACCAGCTAGAACCTGGCTATCATGGTGACATGCAGGTAACTTTGAACTACTCGACAAGTTGCTAAGTTTCAAGGTCTTACTTGGTGGGATTCGAACCTAAGCGTGGACGTCTGTCCGATTCCATGCTCACCACCTTACATATACTCCTTTTATGTATGAAGTGTTGGCAACCCTAAAGCAAGGCAATGAAGAGATGTCTAAATCCAAGCGTACTTAGTTGACGAATATATGTTTACTAATTTGTGTATATTTACTTTTTTTGTCATTTGGCTAGTTAAGAATGTTTGCGAAGTAAGTGATTAAGTAAAAAGAGCTCAGTACAGTGCTATGATATATCTTAGTTTTCCTTTTCTCTCAGAGTGGACGTAAAGATAGAAAGACCTTGTCAAATTAACCAGTGAATTCCTATTTCGAAATTCTTAACTTTTTCTACAAAACAGGAATTATCATTCAACTACAATATGATGTATGACACAAAATCAAAATGAAATGCAAATGATTGTACAGTGAAGCAAACGTAGGGAAAATGAATGATATGAGCATGTAATATTGTCCATGAACAGACGGGTAGCCAGTAGTGGTGGGATGAGTGTAGGAATGTGTGGCATTGTGATAGAATGATAATATTGATAATGTAGTAGTGAAATCATTATAAAAGAACAGCAAGATAGTGATGTATTCAAAGGTACTAAAAAACAATTGCGAATATTGAGTTGATGGACCTGTGGTGAGGGTACATCAGTCCCATTCATCTACTTTATAATTTAGCCAATTTCCAGAAGCTAAGGGAAGCAAAACTGTGCTCTAGTATTTATTGATGAATGAGTTCTGTATACTATGCAAAACAGGAGTACATTTGCGAATTGAACGTCGTGAACGTCTGTGAGCGATGTGTCATGACAACCAACATGTTATTTACCCTGCTAAAATGAAATCATCCTAGATACGTAAAGTGAAAACAATTATCCCGTCAAGTCTTCATGTCTACTGTCTATGTAGGAAAAAGGGATTGAATTATTTATAAATGATAGTGGACGCACGTCCTCCATTAAGTCCAGCCCATTTAGTCCTCCCTATTTATTTCGGAAAAAAATAGGAAAAGCGATAAAAGAATTAACATTCTTTGTGAAGTTTATTGGAACTATTTATTTGCTGAAAAAAGTTTGTTCTTGCAGATATCTCTTAGAAATATGGATAAGAGCTATCATGTTATCAGTGAAAAAAATATATAAACTTAGGAGAAAGACTACCTACCATTGAATAACTGAAAAGAGTAAATGTTAGAACAAAGCCTTGACAGATTTAAGAGAAGCGATCATCCTTCACGCCAGAACACGCCAGAACAGACCGTGCAGGAGAGAAACGAGAGATAGAAGATACACAAAGAGAACACAATCAGAATGAAAGGAATTTGGAAACTAAAAGATTTATGACGAACTTTACCGGAAGCCTTGGAAATGTTTACAACGATAACAAAGATCTCAATAAATATAAATGCATGAGGCAGCTTTGTCATAACATGCACGTGGTGAACCAAGGGATACTGGCTTGTTAAATTCATTGGCAGAATTCCATATTTAGAATGGGCTTTGGAAATACAACCATAACGAATGTTTTCTATAAGGGTGTGTCCATTAATACTTCTCAGCTACTGAGATGCAAGCTTTGTTGTATTAAGTTCCATCCTTCTTGATACTTCCGTGGCATTACATTGTCTTGACATTTTGCGAGTAATGTATTATATGTTATAGAAACGTTTAGTCTTAAAATATAAAAAAAAATATATAACGTCGTGTGAGAGAAATTTATACATTTTCTTAGATTTTTGTAAAGAGAAAATATGCTTTTGAGATTTGAATTTTTTTGTCTCACTTTCTTTGTACACCCTTCAGATTGTTGCATTTAAGTACCAGTTACAGAGTATTTGCCACACACACACACACACACACACACACACACACACACACACACACACACACACACACACACACACACACACACACACGTACGTCAGCTGCTTAACTAAATAATATTGATAACATAATAATTGCAATTTCAGATAACTGTAAGTTAAAGTTTTATTTTATTTTACTTTTCATCTTTGCACACCCACGAAATCATTGCATTCAAGAAGCGGCCACATGACACTTGCTATATACACCTCCCTTGGTTTACTGACAACACTTTAATCTGTGAGTTTCTGGTGACTAACGATGTGGTGCAGTCCCTATTTCACGCCTGGCTGTCACAAAGCCTCCTCACCCAAGCCAAGCTGAAGTGCGGGAGGTGGAATTCTTAACTCAAAGTCTTGGTTCTTTGACACAAATTTCCGTTTATTCATACTTGACGGGATCCTGTCCTCTTCTTGCGCAATTTTCATGCTCACCTTTGTATCTCTCTCTCTCTCTCTCTCTCTCTCTCTCTCTCTCTCTCTCTCTCTCTCTCTCTCTCTCTCGTTTTTCTGCCTTTCGTTGATCTTATTTCTTTCTCATCACATCCCTTAATCTTAACTTTCCTTGCCATGATCAACAGACTGTCTTTACTTTTAAAACTAATCACTCAAAATTTCTCTCTCTCTCTCTCTCTCTCTCTCTCTCTCTCTCTCTCTCTCTCTCTCTCTCTCTCTCTCTCTCTCTCTCTCTCTCTCTCTCTCTCTCTCTGAGACACTCAGGGTTTTCTGGGCAGCGTGTTAGGTCATGCAAGATGGCATTTCTTGAACCTACTTTGAACTTGCTGCTCTCTTCTTGCCTGTGTTCCCTTTTCTTCTTCTCTATCCTCCTGCCAAAAGCCCAAGAGTTTTCTTTCATCTGGGAAGCGAGTTTTCGTGAGGGACAGAGGCAAGGGAGACAAATTGCCAGACAGGGCCAGGAGGACAACACAGATCTTTTTCTTTATCTCTTCCTCTCTGACCATTCTCTCTCTCTCTCTCTCTCTCTCTCTCTCTCTCTCTCTCTCTCTCTCTCTCTCTCTCGTTCAAGATTAGTTGCTATTTTATTGTTTCTTTAGTCAGTGAATCAGGATTTGATTTATTTCGTAAAGTATGATGACCATTTTTTTTTCATTGTGTTTTAAGAGTGTATGCTTAATTTTCACTAGTTTCTTCTCTCTCTCTCTGGATTGCAGTTTATGTATTACTTGCATTTTGATATAAATATATTTGACTAGATGGAAGACTCTTGCGGAGATAGTTTGCAATCAACGTCATCTGCATTGGCTAAATTAATATATTTTTCTCTCTATTATTTATCTATTTATTTTTACATTGTGACGTTGCATGTCTTCATCACTTTACAGTGTATCCTTCTTTAGATATAGTTTTTGTAGTTGTTCTGCTAATTTTTCAATGTGTGCTTCATCACTCTTAATTAATAATTTATCTTTTTTTTTTTTTTTTGTTCTTTAGAAATATACTTGTAATATTTATAAGCCAGTGACGTTGGACAAAAAAATGCTTACCTCTTCCATTCCATGATTATTATTTAATGGCTTTTCACTTACTGTATCTTAATGCGTCATTCTTTTCTCTCTTTTACAGTTTTCTTCTTCATTCTTAATTACTTTTTCTTTCTCTATTGCCTGTATTTAAGATCTGCATTGCATCATCAGGTATGATGTTATTGCTGTTCCTGTATTGTATCTCAAGGAATGTATCTTCTTCTATCTTATTTTTGCTCCTCTTTTTCTCCTTTCACTTTTAATTACGATTTCTCTATTGTCTGTGTTTCAAGCCGTGGGCAGGCACGGCAGGCAGCCATCCTTTGTGCTCCCCACTAACTGTGTGTTTTCTCGCTGCCATAACTCTGCTTTCTTTCCTCGCTGGTGACTATCTCCCTCGTGCGTAAAGTTTCATTCACGTCCACACCGATAACTGCAGCCGGGCACCACTTTCCTCCTTCCTCACCTACTTTTTTTATTGTGATAATCTGATTGCTAACCCAGATGTGTTTGTGCCGGATACTGAGCACATGGCTTCTGCCAGAACCATGACTGTTATGTGTTAAGACTGCATGCAGCTGTAATGTTAGTTTCCCATGGTCTGTCAATCTCTCTCTCTCTCTCTCTCTCTCTCTCTCTCTCTCTCTCTCTCTCTCTCTCTCTCTCTCTCTCTCTCTCTCTCTCTCTCTCTCTCTCTCTCTAGCTGTAGTCATTGCAGAATAACTTATAGCACGTAAAAAAAAAAACATATGAAACAGTTCCTGCTTGTCATTCCTTGGAGGGGAGAGCTACTAAGTTCCATGGAAGCATGTCCTTTGCTGTGAACATAGTACAGAATGCACTAAAAATCTTAAGGGGGTTTACGGATACACAAGTAAGTCAGGTATTGCCATTTGATGTCTCTCTGCGGTGGAGTAATGGAGGGATTCTCAAATTTGGATATACGAGTAAACTAGCGAGGTTCTGCAACTTATTTTTTCCTTTTACTTACAATTTTGGCAGAGAGCAAAGTAAGCTGCTTATTGGAGAGGGAAGAAATAAACTTGTTCACGCTGCCGGCTGGAGGGAGAAGGAAAGAAGAGAGAGAGAGAGAGAGAGAGAGAGAGAGAGAGAGAGAGAGAGAGAGAGAGAGAGAGAAAGTGCTGTGTGTGTGTGTGTGTGTGTGTGTGTGTGTGTGTGTGTGTGTTTGCACGCGTGTGCTGGCGCTAGTGGTTCATCACCTAATGTGGTGCTGATCGAACACAGTGCTCAACTGGAAGTATCACGTGTCAGTCCCAATGTTTTGTAAGTCACGAATATACAACCTTGCGCCTCGCGTCTTGGTAAAAGACGAATAGGGGAATAAAATCATCGAGCAGGAGGCATTAACAACCATTTATATCCACGGTGGGGCGGCGGAAAATGTAGGTCCATCTCCGCTCAGCACTCCCATAGGAATACTTGGGTACCCCTGAGGCATTCGAGTTAAAACTTTCCCTTTCTACACTTACACCTTCGATGCAAATGGTGAGGTAATTCTGCTTTAAATTCTCCTGTTTGAAACTTCATATTTAGAAGTTTTACACATATGTAAATTATTCACATTGAATATCGAAAGTGTTGTCAGAAAATTGAAATGTCCAGATACAAATATGAAAAGAAAATGTTTACAACAATCAAAATGTTCATGATTTTAATGTTACCCTAGAAATAAGAGAATTTCATTAAAAATCAAATAAGTGACTGTAATGAATGAAGTGTCGGTATATTCGTACACAGTAATACCATTACCATCAGAATGTTGAATTATCAAACCTAGTAGATAAAATGTGTTAGTTTAAGACGTAAAATTAGATAGCGTTTATGTTAACATCTGTTCAGATACAATGCAGCAGTCAATGTTAGCAAAAAATATATCAAAACAAATGCAGGAAAAGATAACTGCAATAGAGATGGGACAAAAGAAACGCAGAGGCGAAGAGAGAATAAGAATTTTTCAAGCAAAATTTGGTACAGAAGAGAACAGTGGTATGACTCGTGGAGAGTGCTATAAAGGCCTTTGTTCAGCAAGGGAGTTGTAAATGGCTTTGATCATCTTCCACCTGAGCCTTAAGGGATTAGCTATCTCGAGCATACAGCTTGTTACACCACACTCTCGAGCTACGAAATTAAAAATCTTACCAAATAATGTTCACATGGTTGTCAGATAATGCAGGCATTTGCAAGTTAGGCAAATAGAAAGAGAAACCATCTAATAATGTGTCACATTGGAAGTTTTGTTAATTATGCTACATCCAACAACCTGTGCTGCTGGTATCCGAGGCACGCAGATTGGCTCCATGCTCACACGGAAAACTAGCCAAATATTGCACTGGCCTCATTCAACTTGATAAAGGCTCGTGTGACAATAATAATTTGCCTCGCTCAGTCTTTAATTGGCTTGGACGTAAATTATTTGGCGCTGACAGGCCCACAACTGATGGTAACGAAAGTTGTATTGTAATCAATTCATGACAAAATTAGCAATGAACAAAAAAAAATCATAATAGTAATTAAACAATACACCACTCATGCAAACCAGATTAAGAATTGTAGCCAATCTAAGCTCATGTAAAGGTAACCAATTTATCTGACCTTCTTGCCTCACCATCACCCTACTGTTATCATCCTACTTTCCACATTCAGTCTGTCCCACATCTGTCATCATCACTCTGCCACTGCCAATCTATCACTCTCCTATTCCCACACATGCAGTTCATTCTTTCTTCCCTTGACCTTCCAGGCACCTTCTGTTATCTTGCTCTTTAACTTCACAATTCTTACAGCCCTAATTCAAACCCTGGCGATTTCCCTTAACCTCCTTTACCGTGCCATTCGTGCTTCCTCTACCCTGTTCCTCTTTTTATGACCCTCCTTTGATACTCATAATAGCTCCTCATAGTGTTCATTTATCCTAGTAATGGCTGCATTATTAGAGAGAGAGAGAGAGAGAGAGAGAGAGAGAGAGAGAGAGAGAGAGAGATCAGTGAAAGGCATATTAAAGATGTCCAGTTAGTTCCCTTTATAGTCTCACCGTATTCCTCTTCCCAGTTTAGTACTATAACCTAATATTATCAGTAGTCCAGAGGCAGTGATTTGTCAATAAAGTTTCCCTAAAAAACATCATGTAATCCGTCGCTTTTTAATGAGTCGTATCTCACCTGTATGTAGTCCAGCCACGTCAGGCATAGCGTAGCGACATTTCTGACCTCAACAGCACATCACGCATTAGCACGACATAAGCGCATCGTATTAAACCTCATCACCCTATTATAAAGAACATCACATTTCACCTCACCTCACCTCACTTAACAAAGTAACCATGAACTCTAAAAGACATGTCTACTACACCTAAACTCAGTACACTTCATCTAACATACATTTCTTTCACGGCATTTTATTGATCTGCCCTCTCTCTCTCTCTCTCTCTCTCTCTCTCTCTCTCTCTCTCTCTCTCTCTCTCTCTCTCTCTCTCTCTCTCTCTCTCTCTCTCTCTCTCTCTCTCTCTCTCTCTCTCTCTCTCTCTCTCTCTCTTTCTTCCATTGTTTATTTCTTCGTTGTACCTCTATATCTTTGTCCCCTTTTTTCTTACATTCCATTTGGTATTCTTTATCCTGTTCTTTTTTTCATTCTTAACATTTAGTCTTGTCTGCCTTATTCTTCAATGTTTAACGCCCTTGTCGCGTCTTTAACTGTCATGATATTCATTTTCATCATTGTCTCAATTCATGACTCCTTCCACTCACTAGATATAAAACACTGGTACATAACATTATTTTCCCTTTTTCTTCGAATTTAGATGTTCCTTCTATCTGCTGCACCCTTTAGCATATATATATCATTTTGTGTGTTGTACTTAATTCTAACGTCATGGTGTATGCTGTCAGAGTATGTTGTATACATTGTAATATTGAGCTGTCACAATGTTTCAGTTTTTTTCCTAGTTCCACGTTATTTTCTTTTACTCTTGTTCCTGA
>NC_059297.1:16588176-16605676 GCF_017591435.1 Portunus trituberculatus
CACCTCTCTCTCTCTCTCTCTCTCTCTCTCTCTCTCTCTCTCTCTCTCTCTCTCTCTCTCTCTCTCTCTCTCTCTCTCTCTCTCTCTCTCACACACAAAAGAATTGTATACAGCTTAACTCCTCACATATTACAGGTTTTGTTAAATTTAATCATGAAACACTCGCTGGAACCCTTTTGTTATGATTTATTCTCTATAACATTACGTATTTTGTCGCCACCACTACGATAAATGATCAGCCCTTTAACCCCTTCAGTACCATGCCGCGTTTCAATATTCATTCTTCTTACTATTTGGTGATTTTATACAGCTTCAGAAACTCATGTGGAGGATTGAAATAGTGAAGACTCTGGCCATTAATCTTATGACCCACATAGATCCTTTCTAATGTCAACAAAATAGTTTAATCGTACACAGATATCAAGGTAAAACCGTGTTCCAGTACTGAAGTGGTTAATGTCAAATCGAGGAAGACAATACTTGCGAAAAAAAAATGGTTTTACATATAAGTGATTATATATTTTTTCTTCTTTATTTTCTATATAGCTATATACGTATTTGCTTATTCATTCAAAAGTGCTGATGAAAAATGGCCGTTGTTGTTTTTGTTGTTGTTGTTGTAGAAGGTGGTGGGTGTAGTGATGGGGGTAGTGGTGGTGGTGATAATGATGAGTGAGTGTGGTGGCGTAAGTGGCAGCGATTATGGTGTCTCCATGGATGGGATTGATGATGGGAGTGATGTTCATGATAATTACAAGTCATTAAAATATTTGGATAACAAACTCAATGTATGATATTCAATATCTTGTAAAAGTATCGATTAATAAGAGTTTTGCAGTAAAATGATGCAATTCCAAAATTTTCAGATTCCCATTGATTTTTATAGTAATTATGTATCAGAAATATAGTATACAATTGTTATAGACAATTGTTGTAATGATGCCAGGCTCAGCAGCTATTAACAGTGCCAGCTGTATATTAAGCTGGAAGTGTGAGGGCAGCATCGTCTGAGCCTCATGGCGGAAGACAAGCGAGGCGAGGATTGGGGCAGCCAGCGAGGCTCAGCGGGATGCCTTCCGTCCCTCTTGAGGCTGACGCTGCAAGACTTCCTTTATAATGCAGAGAGAGAACGTCTGGGAGCCCATTCTGGCAGCGGGAGCCTACTAGTTCACAGGGCTAATGAAGGCATTTGAAATTTTATCTTGGAGAATACGAAATATTTGTTTGAAGACATCAGTGTATTGTTAGGAGAATAAGTGTTGCCTAGCATTGCAGACTAACACACCTCCATCTTCATTATGATTGTGTATGTATGTGTGTGAGTGTGTGTGTGTGTGTGTGTGTGTGTGTGTGTGTGT
The DNA here is from genome assembly GCF_017591435.1 of Portunus trituberculatus. Lineage (NCBI taxonomy): Eukaryota > Metazoa > Arthropoda > Malacostraca > Decapoda > Portunidae > Portunus > Portunus trituberculatus. Next base: position 16,589,535 of record NC_059297.1, read on the forward strand.
GTGTGTGTGTGTGTGTTTTCACTGTTTGATCTGCTGCAGTCTCTGACGAGACAGCAAGACGTTACCCTACGGAACGAGCTCAGAGCTCATTATTTCCGATCTTCGGATAGGCCTGATCAGACCAGGCACACACCACACACCGGGACAACAAGGTCACAACTCCTCGATTTACACCCCGTACCTACTCACTGCTAGGTGAAGAGGGCTACACGTGAAAGGAGACACACCCAAATATCTCCACCCGGCCGGGGAATCGAACTCCGGTCCTCTGGCTTGTGAAGCCAGCGCTTTAACCACTGAGCTACCGGGTGTGTGTGTGTGTGTGTGTGTGTGTGTGTGTGTGTGTGTGTGTGTGTGTGTGTGTGTGTGTGTGTGTGTGTGTGTGTGTGTGTGTGTGTGTGTGTGTGTGTGTGTGTGTGTGTAATTCACCTCGGTCGTCTGCTGGTCACACGTAATATTCAGATGAAGAAAAAATAATACATAAAACTTTTTTTTTAATCCTGAAAATATTTTGTTTTTTGTCTATATGGGAATTCTATTTAAAAATTGGCCAAACAGAAAGCTTTCGCCAAATTGAAATGAAAACTTTCTGAAAAAAAAATATATATATACGAGTATATATATATATCGACCATCTGTATTCCACACTCCCGCCTGGCAAGCAAGGTTTTCAAGATGCCTGACGATATCGATTTTTCTTAATTAAAAGAGAACTGAGTACATTAGCAGGAGTCACTTACGTGCTAGGGGAAGTCGTGAGGAGAAAGGAGAAGCGGTGTGAAGAAGAGAAGGTGGAGGAGCAGCAGCAGCGATGGAAGGAACGGAAGAGAAGTAAGAAATCGAAGTCTAAGTAAGTTTTGGAAGTTGTGTCGTGAGGAAAAGGAGCGAAAAGAGAAAAGTGGTTGTTGTCTTTGTCCAGGAAACTTGACCTCTAACATTCTGCAACCACAATCACCATCGCAACCACCACCACCTCCACTGGAACTATCACCACCACCACTTACAACTATCTTCACGTTATTATTATTCCCATCATCAGTTTCACCACCACCACTAATGCAACCATCACCAATACCGTTAGTATACCATTAGCAGTACTGTCACCACCACCACCACCACCACCACCACCATCATATCTACTACTATCTTCACGTCATTATCATCACCAGCATTAAGTTCACCACCACCACCACCACCACGGCAGTCATAACCATTACAGTTTGCTTTATCATATCCGCAAACCACCTTTACATTTTCGTCACCACCACCATCACCCTCATGGCCAAAACTAACCACCGCACCCTTAATTCGCAGCCTTTCCTTCTTGCCATCAGTAATGCCACTATCACCATAATCATCACCTTTAAATCACTTCCATCTCCTCCTCCTCCTCCTCCTCTTCTACCACCACCACCAGCACCACCATTGCAATCATCCCTTTCATCCCTTCCATCCCTCCCTCTCTCCATCCCCAACATCACCGTCACCCTCCTCTACCTCCTCTCCTCTCCTCTCCTCTCCTCCTTCAGTTCCCCTACCTCCCCGTCTCACCTCCCCTCCCTCTCCGTCTCCACTAGCAGTAAAACCCTGGCAAGTTTATAGTATTACTTGCCTCGCTGGAGAGGTTCAAGATATTTTCAGTGACTCAGTCCGCGAATCGATTCTCAAGAAAAGATATTCCTCGGCTCATTTATTTTATTTTATTTTTTTACCCAAGAAAGTGCGCTTTTTTAAAAATCTGTCTCATACTCATCTGTCCGGTGTGATTTAATTCATAAAATAGGACATGTTGAAAAAATTCTCTGTAGGAAGAAAAAAATTCGGCCAGAGAGGAAGGGTATTCACTAGCTTTTTCCAACCCAAAGTACAAGTTTATCTCTTAAAAGTATGTCACTATGTTGCTTTACTCGTTTATTTTTCTACTACTTTATGGAGAAAAGATAAGAAATATTTCTTGGTAAAAGAATATTGAGTACTTAAAGCTATTTGCATTCATAAAGAAAGGATTTGTCCCATATTTGTTCCTGGTCTACATAATATATTGCTACATATTATCTCTTACAAAGATAACCGTAAGAAACTCTCGAGGAGAAAACATTAAATGCATGAAAACCTGGTATTTTTCCGAGAAACATAATCCTCTTAATTAGTCTTTTCCTACCACTGTGTATTTTGCGTCTATATTAGGAACTTTGGACGAAGGTAACCATATAAGAATGTCCTACATTCAGCAAGAAATAGACGCATGTTAGTGGTATAGGAAAATCATAGATAATTTGTACTCAGCGAGAAAGGTGTGTCTGTGTGTGTGTGTGTGTGTGTGTGTGTGTGTGTGTGTGTGTGTGTGTGTGTGTGTGTGTGTGTGTGTGTGTGTGTTCTTGGAAGTACTATGGCGTGATGTCTGTAAGAAGCAAGACACTTTCTACATTGCGAGGTTGAATATTTCAAAAGTTGACTCTTTACGTGCGTGCGTCTCTCCAGATGTTTTGTCTGTGTGGCTGTATGTCTCTCCAAGTACGCCTGAATGTCCGCCTTGTGAATCGTTGTTATAAAACCATAATTTATGAATGTAATTTGTCTGATTTAACGCATCTCAACGCTTTATAAATTAATGAATGTATGGATGAAATCTACGAAAGAAACAAATTAAAATCAAAATTTTTGATTCATCTTTGATCATGTAATGTAATATCGCAATCACCACAGACTAAACCACGCCTCGTCCCCATAACCACTTCCAGCAGGATAAATTACTAGTGAAATCATAAAATTCTTCTTACTTGTCAAACTTCTAATCATACTATTAATTATCCTTATCCTAAGATTATTTTTTTCAAAATATCCATAAGAAACCAATAATACGTCATATCAGCTATATCAAAGTATTAACCGTTCGAAAAAATGTACAAACGGATTAAATGTATCGACATAATCTCTTTCATGTGACTGTCTACAAAAGAAACGTGATCAGCGTGCGTTCCACTGAGTGTCTACTTTCTGTACATTAATTTATTTACTCTTAATGATTAGTACTTTGATCTCACGATTATTTTCCCTCCTGTATATCCGAAAATCCGTTCAGGATTTAGCCGTTTCATAAGATGACAAAAATTTTATAGATATGAAAATTTTGGAAAGAACATTATGAATGCACCAATCGACTGGCACACCAAGAGGAGTGAGGAGGCTGGGGAGTAGCTTGTACAGTAGATCACATTAGCCTGCAGCGACAATAGTTGTGAGGAAAGAACGCGAATAGAAAAGAGGATTTCACCTTTTTTTCTTTTAATACCATGTGAGCTTTTCACGGGAATTTATGGGCTAAAGGGGGTACTTTTTTGGGATACCTCCTATCTCAAAGCCCACCCGCTAGGAAACCCTTGCCCCGAGTGAGGAAGCCCAACCTACAATCGGACTGTGGACAGGATTCGAACCCGTGCTCTTGGAGACCCCTCGGACCTCAAAGCACGCATGGCTCCACTGTACCACGGCGGCACCTGAATTAATCTATTTTACTAGGTTTTGATAGATCAGGCTAGGAACAATGAGCACATACACACAGACCTTGTTTTACGGAGAGTTGTGTAAATGGCAACACACGGGCGATGATCCAAACTGTTATATGGGGAACGAACACGCAGCTTCTAGGTCAGTTCCATCAAAGTAAATTCCGCCTTCAATTTTCCTCTATGAAAATTTCTCCCAAAATAATTCAACCCATGATAAATTCTGCCAAACAAAGACAATCAGACGTAATGAAGTTCATCACGAGGGCGTTACATTTGGATGAAATGATCTGGATGGAATGTTCGTATGGGGGGAGTTTGCCTGGTGGGAAAATTACGGCATACGAACAGGAAGGAAGCGTGTGAGGTGCACAGGATACGAGGGAGTAAAATGTATTGACGTGGAGCTTTTTTTTGCGTGATGTAGTAGCAGATCGTGTGTGTGTGTGTGTGTGTGTGTGTGTGTGTGTGTGTGTGTGTGTGTGTGTGTGTGTGTGTGTGTCAGTGCCTATATGGGAGACAGCCATTGATCAAACTACATAGGTGACAAGAGAGGGTGATGTAGGGTTAGAATTGTAAAGTAGATGATCCCTAAAACTAAAATTGCCGTACTGATAAATGAAATATGAAATAAAAACTAATATTTTGATTCGCAGCCATATGAAGATAAAATGATGAAAGGAAAAAAAGTGTTTGAGAGAGAGAGAGAGAGAGAGAGAGAGAGAGAGAGAGAGAGAGAGAGAGAGAGAGAGAGAGAAGAGCGAACGAGTTGGGGAAAGCAGGAAGGGGATATATGAGCTTATATAAAATAGTAATCTGAAAGGACACAGAAAATATACGGGTGCTGATACCGTGAGATTGAAAAATAAGCAGAAAAATACGAGTACGCGAAAAGTATATATCTCTTTTACGAAAATTCTGTGAGGCGCAGATCGAAAAAAAAAAAATAGAACGAGCAAGAGAGAAAGAGAGAGAGAGAGAGAGGGGGGAGAGGGGGAGAAAAGGAGGGAAAAAATAAGAAAAAAAATAGAAAACGGACGAATGAGGTGAGGGGAAACTTAAGAGGAAACGATAAAGCGCAGAGTAAAGTATTCAGAAAGCGAAAATCGATGTACAGACTCACTCAGGAAAGCTTGGGACGCTTTATGGGTGAGGGAATGGGTAAGCCCGTGAGGGATGGGCTAATGGGAATGGGCGAGCTGGGCGTCGTCTCCGGGATCTTAACGTGAAGGAAGACATTAAGGAAGTTCATTGCTGGAGGCTGGGGAGGAGGGAACGAAGGAAGGAAGGAGAGAGGAAGGGAGGGAAGGAGGGAGGGTAAGAGGACGTGTGTGTGTGTGTGTGTGTGTGTGTGTGTGTGTGTGTGTGTGTGTGTGTGTGTGGATAAGAGGAAATGTTCGATTCGTTAGTTTTACCTCTCTCTCAATCTCTCTCTCTCTCTCTCTCTCTCTCTCTCTCTCTCTCTCTCTCTCTCTCTCTCTCTCTCTCTCTGTGTGTGTGTGTGTGTGTGTGTGTGTGTGTGTGTGTGTGTATGTTTGTTTGTTTCTGTGTTTGTGGTCATGTATTTACCTACCTACATTTGCCTAGTTGAAGCATACAGAATTTCAGCTAAGTCCCTGTTGTCCTCTCACTGTAATCTAGTTTGATCCAACCTACTTATAGATTCATGCATATATATTCTCCTGGTACAAACACAGCATTCAGACCTTTCCAAAATGTCATTGCTTCTTTTTGGACATATGAGATTGGCTTTGCTTTTTCATTTTTTTCTTTTATTTGTATTTTTAGTATTTATTTTAATCTCTCTCTCTCTCTCTCTCTCTCTCTCTCTCTCTCTCTCTCTCTCTCTCTCTCTCTCTCTCTCTCTCTCTGGACGGTTGACTTCTAATGGTTTTTATGACATTTCATTGTTATTGTTTTCACTTTCCCTTAATGTCACTTGCGATGTTTGTGTAAAGTGAAAGATACAATTTTTTATTTATATTATATGTTTTTGTTCAAATTGTTATTGTTATTTTTCGTTATCGTTATTATCGTCATTGTTATCAACGCCGTCACCTCCATCATTACTACAATATATTCTATCTAATATAACATAATGCAATATATACCAGTAGTGTTGCTGCTCGTAGCCCTTCCACCACAACCACCACCGTCACCACTAACACCACCACCACCACCACCACCACCACTAGCACCACCGCGATACCAAAGTCATTCCTACATGATCAACCTACGAAGTCCACCTAATAAAGCCAACTATAAAATCCAAACGATGAAAGAAAAAGGTAAAAGATCGGATTTTCTCCCGGGGCTCTTGAGGGCAGCGAGGTGGGCGAGGCTGGCGGAGCTCGTTAGTTCAGGTGGCATACCAAGCACGCCACTAGAGCAGAAGGCGATGACGAGGAGCCGGGGCGTGAGCGGTGTTCTCTATTTATATGGCCACTTACAGGCTGTGAGGCGCGGGCTGCTGGTGGTGGTGGAGGTGGTGGTGCGGCCCTTTCTGGCTCACCTCGCCTCGCCTAGCTTCGCCTCGCCTGCAGTACTAAGCGGCGTGAAGTTCGGGTAGGAGGCAAATGGCATGTGCGTACTCGTGCTTATGTCCCTCCTGTGTGTTCCCGATGTGTAAATGTTGAGAAAAATCTGGTTAATTAGGAACGTTTCGCCAGTGCAATCGATCCTTTTCTTTTCTCTTATTTTTCTTTTCTAATTTTTCCGAGTCCATGCTTCCTCGTTCTTCCTCTCAGGCATTGTTCGCTGGTAAATGGTAGGATACCCTCACTTTCCCTCCCGTTAAGCTTCCTCCCCTCACTTACTTACCCTGCTCCTGATTGGCTTCACCTCACCTTCCTCTCACTGATAAGCTTCCTTTGCCTCCCCACTCCCTTTAACCTTCCCTTCACTTCTCCCTTTTTCTCACTCTTTAACCTTCCCCTCATTTACCTCCCTGATAAGCCTGCCCTCACTTCCTCCTGTTAAGCTTCCCCTTGGTCCCATCTCTGATAACCCTCCCCTCATTCCCGTTCCCAATGCCAGTGTGTCTCCTTAGCACCCTCCCCTCCCTATAAACCTCCCCACACTTCCTCCTCCCTCCGTGTTCCCCTTCCCTCAATCTCCCAGCCCTCTATGAGCCTCCCTTCCCCTCCTGGCCCACGCAGGCTTCCTCGTAGCACCTCTCATCGTAAAATAGCAAAAGTACGACCCACTCGTAAAATTTTACGCACTTGAAGTAACAAAGTAGGTTTACGACATCCCCGTCACCACCCTCCCCGGAAACGTTAATATGGCACACCAGCCTCCCATGAAAAGGTAATATGGCAACGCTACGACGGCAATATGGCGTCATCCCTTTTACACAGACGCCGATATGGCATGTCTGCCCCACACCGAAGCGATGATCTGGCAACGCTACTCCTCGCACGCTGCTGTAGGGCACCGCCAAGGGCTACCTCAGTGAACAGTTCCTTTCTTTAGAGGTTTTGCCACGACATATTACCCAGATCTACATATATTTCCATAGAATCAGAGGAAGTTCCGTCCCCTAGAGGATGTTAGAGGATGTCTTGCCCTAAAAGTGTAACATACTAGACGGGATCTAATCGTCTGCCATCGAGCGTGACAAAGAGCTGTGAATTTGTTCCCTCGCCAAGTTTATGGGTTTCATTATTGTTTGTATCTCTTTTAATATATTGCTTTTTTTTATCATTTCTTTGTCCAAGAGTATTTGGTGAATTCGTACTGTTCTTTTTTTGTTTTTCCTTTCACGTTCTTTGTACTCCGTGTCTCAGCAGTTAACCACACTCCATCCCAGGATAAGTTTACCGCACCCAAAGTACTTCTTTTAAACTCTGTTAAAATTCTTCCAACTAATCCTCTTGGAGCTTTGTTTACGAGAGAAAGCCTTCTCCCTTCTTTTCGTTCGTTGCACTGTTGGTTTCAGGTTATTCAGGTTATTCAGGTTATTTTTTTCGGTGATTTGAAGTTCAAACCAATTATATTTGATTTCTTAGTGTCAGACCTCAAACATTTGTTAATATTTCATACGGCACTCAGCTTGAAATAATCTAATGATATATATATATATATATATATATATATATATATATATATATATATATATATATATATATATATATATATATATATATATATATATATATATATATATATATATATATATATATATATATATATATATATATATATGTATATACATATATGTATATATACCTTTTTATTAAGAATACTTAATAACCCCATTTATTTCTAAGCCATAGTTATTAAATGGTGACGGCCTGTCTCGTCCGTTGTGATAATATACTTAGAAAAGTGTTATTTGGCCAATTGTTGCATTCATATCAGTTATTAGTAACCGTACTTCTTTTCTGCACCTCTGATATTTCCAAAACACGCTGTAGATTTATTGTTTTGAATTTGCTCTGAAAATGTTATTTTTCAAACTGATGCCAGTTGTGAATCATCGACGGTTGATTGCACCTAAATTTCGTTTTTATCTTTCGCTCCCTATCACTTTTCTTCAGTCTTATCAAAATGGTCCTATTAAGATATAAATTACAATTTCGACATAAGCACCACTGGCAGCAAGATGAATGATATAATAAGTTAAACCTTTTAGTGCCTATAGTTTTTTTCATTGTAAAATTATCCAGGATTACTCAAATGAAGTAGCAAATGTCACTTTCTCATTAACTGTATATTTTAAGGTCGTAGGTATCCCATAGTAAAGTGCCGTTGAAAGATCTCTAATATCAAGTGTCATCTGGTAAAGCAAAAAGTGGCAGGTTAATGAGGACTCCACTCGCGTTCTACTTGTACATATATAAAGTATTAATAAGTAATTAGCTATCCATAACGTAGACAGCAGGACAATAGTTATGAGAGAGAGAGAGAGAGAGAGAGAGAGAGAGAGAGAGAGAGAGAGAGAGAGAGAGAGAGAGAGACCTATAAAGACAAATTCTCCCTCGTATGGACGTAGGATGCTAGTCCCTTTGACTCGTGCACTAAGGCTAGCACTCCGCCTCGGATGATTTCACCTCACTTGACTTCTGCGGATAGGACACTTTTACGCACGTTTGCTAAGCTGACGGCTGTTTTAAGTGTCCGAGGCCACCTGAGATTGTTGACAGTATTACTTGGGGACCCTAATACCTAATTTTTATATATACGTTTTGTCTGAGTTTATCTTTTATCACGTCGTTTTTTCTTTTTCTGCTATATGATTTTCGCGCACGTTTAATACGCATCTGTATATATATATATATATATATATATATATATATATATATATATATATATATATATATATATATATATATATATATATATATATATATATATATATATATATATATATATATATATATATATATATATATATATATATATATATATATATATATATATATATATATATATATATATATATATATATATATATATATATATATATATATATATATATATATATATATATATATATATATATATATATATATATATATATATATATATATATATATAGTGTTACACTTTTCCGACTCTGTTGGTGTTGTCTGGGTCTCCTAATTCGTAAATTTATAGGTAAAATTTATCTCCCTTTACTTGCATTTTACCTTAAATTACTTTTTTTCTGTTGTTATGTAATATTTTACACTTGAGTGTTTTTAAATGGTTCCTCAGTTTGTTAGTATTGCTTTAAACTCTTAATATCTATTTGTTAATACTTATGAGTTTAGCTTCTATTACCTGTTTTATGCTAATATGTGAGTTTTACTCATGTTTGGCAAGCTCTTGGTTGTATATAGTGAGTGTTACACGTTCTGAGTCAGCTTGGAATGCTTGCGTTTCTTGCCAGTAAGAGGACAAAGTCTCATTGGAAGACATTATGTAATTTTTTTTTCTAGGAAGGCTTTTGTAACTGTATGAATGCATGGAACTACTTACTGTAATGCGACTTCAAATTGTTATTGTTACCTGTTCGAGGCGAGTTTTGGCTAATTACGAGAGCGCAGTGGACAGTTGACGTTTTCTTGTACTACTTGTAGTGTGCGCACGCACACACACACACACACACACACACACACACACACACACACACGCGTAGTGTAGTGGTTAGCACGCTCGACTCACTCGAGAGGGTTTGGGTTCGAGTCCCGGAGGTGGCGAGGCAAATGGGCAAGCCTCTTAATGTGTAGCCCCTGTTCACCTAGCAGTAAATAGGTACGGGATGTAACTCGAGGGGTTGTGGCCTCGCTTTCCCGGTGTGTGGAGTGTGTTGTGGTCTAAGTCCTACCCGAAGATCGGTCTATGAGCTCTGAGTTCGCTCCATAATGGGGAAGACTGGCTGGGTGACCAGTAGACGACAGTAGTGAATTACACACACACACACACACACACACACACACACACACACACACACACACACACACACACACACACACACATTGTATTCTACTTACTACTACTGCTACTGCTACTGCTACTACTCTGATACTGCAACTTCTACTACTACTACTACTACTACTACTACTACTACTGCTGCTGCTGCTGCTGCTGCTGCTGCTAGTACAATACTACAGTTCTTACTAGTGCATACCACTGCATGCCTCCCTTCCTCCCTTGGCCTCGCAGCACAAGACATCCTTCTTTCCTGCTCTGGCATTTCGGTGGACCTTTTATTTTTCAATTGGCTGGTCCCCCTCTATATAAAAACTACTACTACTACTGCTACTACTACTGCTACTGACATTGCCACTGCTACTACGACTGCTACTGTTACTGTTACTACTACAACTGATAAAAAAGTAATAATAATAATAATAATAATAATAATAATAATAATAATAATCATAATAATAACAATATCGATTTTAATTTGCGTAAAATAATTTTTCACATCTCCTGAGACAAAGAGTATGAAGTTACGGAAGTCAGTAATTTGTACATAAATTGAAACATGTAAGGTAATTACAAATAGGAGGGTGACGTGAGGAGTTATTTTCCTACTCATTTATAAATGTTAAATAAATGACGAATAATTATTGTAATACTTATGAATATGCAGAGGAAAGAAAAGATGATTATGAATAGAGAAGGAGAGCAGTGCGGTAAAAAACGAAATGCTGAAATGAAAAAAAGAAACAGTGAAATGTGTTTGTAAAGAGGAGAAGAGAGATCTGATAAAAATGCGTAAGTTATGACAAGAAATCGCATATAATTTTATTTTACATTAAACTTGAAGAAAAGAAAAATGTAACTGTGAACTAATGTGAAATAAGAAAGCAAGAACATAAGAACATAAGAAAATAAGTAAATAAAGTTTTCACCTGCTGCCATCTGTTATCATCACACAGGTTTATTCATCCTCCTCCTGAAGTTCTGCAGTGTCTATGCACTTACTGCTTCATTCATACCTGTGTTTCATTCTTTTTTACAGTCCTATCAATTTGAAGAATCAAAATTATTTCTCCCTATGCTGTATTATCGAGCATTTAAGTACTGGCATCTTTTCTAACTCGTTACCTAAATAAAACAGGCCCATATGTATCCCTCTTGTGAAACCATTTCATAGTAACATATTCATTTTTTTCATCACCCATTCCACATTCTTACAGGAATTATACCCAGTTTACAAGGGAATCTCGAAAAGCAGGTGAACCATAGCTATTGATTGCACTACCTCGTCACCATGCGCAACTATGTATTATCATAAAAACTTCCATCGCTTTACATTCTCCTTGCAAACACACGTATATGAAATAATTAAAGTATTGTATCATTGGTAAGAGAGATACGTACCGCGATCCCTGTTCCTCCCTTGTGTCATTTTTACTTACTCCAGTACTAAGGTCTGGGAATTGCCTGCAATAAGTATCCTTAGAGTCCCCAGAGTGGCATACCTTTTATGTTTATGGCTCTAGTTTGTTTTTCTTGGAGCAAGCAAGTACGTGTCTTTTAAGTCTGGGAGTACGTGGTGTGTGTGTGTGTGTATGTCTGTGTGTGGGGTTGAGGTAAGGTATAACGAGGAACATACACACACATCGCTGCCTCCCCAGACACATTGAGAATTAAGACAAATGCTATATAGTATAAGTCAGGGTGAGAAACTACAGCCGGGAACTTGTATCATGCTTGACTGCAGCAAGAACACTTAGGGATATTGCTTTTCGGTTATACGTTAAGCATGTATTGTGGTGTTGACCTTGTATGGAGAGAGAGAGAGAGAGAGAGAGAGAGAGAGAGTGTGTGTGTGTGTGTGTGTGTGTGTGTGTGTGTGTGTGTGGCTAACGATTCGCCAGTCAAAGTGCACCAAACAACCTCACTTCTTTATCCTTCGCCGCCCAAATTGTTACGGCCATGATTAGCCAGTAGTGAGCTTCCCTGATGGCCCGGCAAGCACCCATACCTCCCGCCCACCCTCCCTACACTCTTGCTCGCCTACAGAGTATAGTTGTTAAGTGGCATTGCTAAACGTCGAACGGGAGAGTCGTAAAATACACAGCTCATATAGGTTAATGTGCACCTTCTCGTTGCTCTTTTTTTTTTTTTTATCTCTCGCTCTCGCTGCAGTTTGCCTTTGCGTGAGTTAATTTCTGTGAGTAGGTTTCAATGACACAAAATGTGGGGTTTATCCCATATTAAGTGTGTGAATTTTCCTTGATATCCGATTTTTGTTTTCTCTCTCTTGCATCTAAACTAATGTTATGTGTTTGGTAATTATCGTTTTGTGTGTGCGCGTATTGCTTTCCTCAGCTCACATCACACTTAAAAAAAATTGATAAGATGTTGATTGAATTTAGGAAAACACATTTAATTAATTTTGCATTCATTTAATACCAATTAGTATTGCGTTAGAGAAGATTGTGCGCTACAGAGAAGTGTTTCAGGTTGGTGGGGATGATGGTGAGCGAGTGATCATTTTGGTGACCTTTGAGACCAGACCTCAAAGGCACCACAAGAGGCCAATTTGCTCACCTTCTGTGCCTTTACCTGTACTGTAACTCACATCCGCAGCACACCTCACCCTCATCTTGAGCTGGTCAGTATAAAAAAAAAAAAATACGCACACACAAAGATAGGTAGATAGATAAATGGATAGATTGATAGATAAGTGACTACGACAAAATTCAGATATATGTTAAAAAATGCCTCAATTAATAATGATAACTCTTTATAGCATTAAATATATAATAGTAATTCATTGATTAATGATACTCCTAAACAAATCCTTAAAACATAATCATGAAACTTATTATACAACCACAAAATACTGTGAATAATCTTGCAGACAACCTCATTACTTATGTTTCTACCAAATATATCTTGCAAAGAGTTGAATGAATAATAAGCTCTTATTCTTTGAGTTACAGGACAGTTCGCCACAACATGTCTTCTCACACATACACAGACGTTCTTCAACTAGGAAGCGGCCCCAGTGATAAACGCACTCACACACACACACACACACACACACACACACACACACACACACACACACACACACACACACACACACACACACACACACACACACACACACACACACACACACACACACACACACACACACACTACGTTGCTGTCTAATTTTCATACAGTGTCAGTTTCCCATGCTGTGTTCAGATTTTTTTTTTTCTGTATGGCCTGATATAGTAACATATTAGTTTTATTCTTGCTAGAACAATGACAATATTTGTTGCAATCTTATTGAATAATACAACTCTGCCGGGAAGTTTCATGTCGCTCTTTTATCTTCAACTTTGCCTTTTCATTGACGTGACTTGGGAGACGAGTGATGTGCAGTTCCGTTCTCTTTGTCGTAAAATGGAAGTGGAAGATTTTGATTTATTTTCAAGAAACGAGCATAAAGAAAATGTTATTTTCTTAAATTTCATTAAATTCATGTTTTTATTATTTTCTAGTGCTATTTTGTATTTATGTTTCATATTCTAACGTCACGACAGAAGTGAAAAAATATCTAAAAGTGTATGAAAGGTTTGCCTTTTCCGGCTTTACCTGTCAGGAGGCATCAGGCACCATAGAGTGCGTCCACCATGCAAGAGGAAAGGTGCTTAGTATTCTGGCCCAGTGGTGCCAGATTTTTGGTTGTTTTATTGGTGTATGTCTCCTTTTACAATATTCAATTCGTGACCGTAGGTAGATGAACATAATCCTACCACGCCGACTGGTCATTCTGTAGGGACAAACATGTTCATCGGAAAACCAGACAAACTGTTACTAAGAAACCGTTGTGTCAGTAACGAGTGTAATCTGCATGTAAACAAGTTTTATTTAGTATTTTCTGTATGTGTCTGCATATATGTTTACTTAAACAAATTAATTAGTAGCTACGTAAATATACATGTACTGTGTTGTTCCTTTGGAAGTGAGGGTTGCAACTCGCACCTTCCCTTTGGCGATTTAATTAGTTTCCTCATTCTGAATGCTCTCCCAAAGTGATGTAGGGCCTGGGGTTTCTGATCGTTCTTATTTACTTTCCTGTCCCCTCAGGAATGATACGTAATAATGCTTTACCATGCTTTACCACTATGCTTAACTCAACTTGCAACTTATCCATCACCGGAGATGTTCCGACTGAACCTATCAATTGCTATTAATTTATTTTCATGTTAGTTTGCCGGTACTGTGCTCAATAAGGAAAGCAGGCGACAGAAACTCTACATGAACAAATTTTCATTTTACCTATGCGACCACCATCGTCGTTAATTACGTTTTCCTTTATATTGTAGTGAAGTGGATTTGTATCAGTGATTGGCGAATGATATCTGGAATTTGATTATGTGAAGATTGTCGATAACTATGGCACGTGTTCGGACGCATCCGTCTTACTTCATCCAAGGAGAGTTTGCATGAAAGTATTGGCGGTGAGGTCGTGACTGATGCCACACTTGTTGTCGTTTAGTTGATCATGTCGTTTTATTGATACCCACCTTACCATTTTGAAGCGAGGAAAGTTACATGACATTTCCGACGTGACCTTAAGCTTCCCTTCATGGAGATTGCAAGAGGATTAAGGTCAAGTATCGGGGAAAAAATCAGTGGGTTATCCAAAGTTTGTTCAGGTGAGGTGATAAAAAATAGTATCGCCATTTGAAATATTGTAAAGAAATATATATGTGTCACACATACTAGGCGTAAAAGACTCGCCATTGTTTCAGAATTTTAAATAGTAAATGTATAAAATGAGCTTTTGTAAGTTTTTTTTTTTTTTTTCCTGATAGAGAGGTGGTGAAAGGTTATAAGGGCACGCAGTGTTTCGAAATAACTATAGGAGTTTTTAGTATTTTTCTTTGTTCCTCGAGTGGATTTTCTCTCATGCAACATATGGAAGCAATTAGTGGTGTCAGTTGCTTTAGACTGGATAGAACAGATGAAAAAATGTTACAAAAAAGAATGAGCGAGAGGAGGACCGCAGAGCGAGGATCATAAACAAACGTGACATTAGTAGAATGAAGGGCAGAAAAGAAACTCCAGATTTCCATTATAGTCAAAGCTAAATTGAAAAATGAAATAATGGTTAACAATAAACTTCATCTAAGGCTTGGATGTATAGATCTGGACTGAGTTAGTGGAAAGTATACAAAACGTACAAGGAACTCAAAGAATTATATAGTTAGAAAATCTGAGTTTTTTTAATGAAAAAGAAAAGTAGGTGAGAAAGGAAAGTCTTCGCCCATACTAATGACGGACGGGGCCGGGAAGGGGCACGTGGCTTACCGCACTGGAGCCACAGAATACATACAGAATACTGAAATAGTAGAAAATAAGAGCTGAAAAAAAATCACCCTCGCTCTATTTAGTATTCTTTATCAGCATATACTTCCATTAACACTGAATACGTACAGCGCGTAAGTCTCTGGTGTCATACAGAAAGCCTGGAACTTGAATGCCTAGAAAATTAATGGTAAGGATGATGTATTATGTACCCTGGAGATAAAAGAGGGCAAAGATGAATAGAATGTTGTCATGTATTGAAATCATTACTGCTTCGTCTGATAGTGTTGATGGTGGTGGTGGGGGCGGTGGTAATGGTGGTGGTCTTGACGATAATGATGATGATGATGATGCCCAAGAACATCTGAGAGTACGTTTGAGTTTTTTACACGTACTAAGGCACCATTAGAACACTTTAGTCATCAAGTGAGTGAGCTCCGAGTGGCGGTAATGTCTCCCCAAGGCTGAGGTCCGAGGGAGTTGAGAGAACACCTTTAGGACGATTTTCTTTTACCCGCGGCGTAACAAAAAGGAAGCGATCGAGTGAATACTGCCCGAGTATCTTTACCTGAGTTTTAGACAAAGATTTAAGCAAACGTTTCAATTTTAGTTAAGGAAAAGGGACGAATATATTCAACTAAAAGGAATTTGAAAGGAGAAATTCTCTCTCTCTCTCTCTCTCTCTCTCTCTCTCTCTCTCTCTCTCTCTCTCTCTCTCTCTCTCTCTCTCTCTCTCTCTCTCTCTCTCTCCTTCCTTGTATTTCTATCCCCACGACGAGACAAAGCGTGATGTGTTGCCTCGGCTACCTCCCTTCACTTGATGTCTCAGCCAGCTAAATAGATAAATGTAGCGAAATGATAGGAAGCCTTTATTTGATGCTG
>NC_059297.1:16610676-16675676 GCF_017591435.1 Portunus trituberculatus
CATACAGGTAGACAGGCAAAAACTCACGTTATGGTACCAGGTGATGTTGTACACGTCTGGATTCGCCTTGACAGTACAGACGAAGGTTATGGAACCTCCTTCCCTCACCTCTGCCTGCATGCCCCCGCCCTCCACTGTGCTGGTGGCCACGGGAAGAACTAAGGGAGAAGAGAAAAGGGAACTGTGGCCTTTTGGAGATGAGTGGCAGCAGCAAAAGTAAGCAAGCAAGGAATATTGGAAAACTTGCAAAGGCGTGGTTATAGATGTGAGAGAGAGAGAGAGAGAGAGAGAGAGAGAGAGAGAGAGAGAGAGAGAGAGAGAGAGAGAGAGAGAGAGAGAGAGAGAGAGAGAGAGAGAGAGAAATGGTCAAGGAATATAGTAACATATCTGTACCACATTCTAGTACTCGCCGTATATTTTACACAGATCATTGAATACGTAAATATTTTCCAAAGGATATACGGAAGGTCAAGTGTGCATGTGTGTGTGTGTGTGTGTGTGTGTGTGTGTGTGTGTGTGTGTGTGTGTGTGTGTGTGTGTGTGTGTGTGAGTATATATGAGAAAGTTTGTATTCTGATGAGGTGGTGATAATAATGGCGATGGTGGTAGTGGTGGTGGTGTTTGTGGTAATGATGGTGGTGGTGAAAGATGTGAATGCTCGTTTTGCAAGGGCAGCTAATAGTTATGGATAAATAATGTTAATGGTGTGGTCGGCCGTGTGTGATGGTAGTGTTGGTGACATTAGTGACATCAACGGCTACTTTTTTGACGATGGTGAAAGTTATTGTGACCTTTAATGGTCTTATTATTCTAACAATTATTTGAATCTTTCTTATCAAGGTCTCGGTAATGTTGATGGGTCCAGTGTTAGTGGTGGTGATGGTTGCAGTGGTTGTGTGACATGGGTAGTTAGTATTGGAAATGTTGTGGTGAAATCTAGTATATCTTTTGGTACATGATGATGTTAACCTCTTCAGTACCATGACTCGTTTCCATATTCACTCTGGTTACTATTTGGTGATTTTATACAGCTACAGAAACTCATGTGGGAATTAAAAGAGTGAAGACTGTGGCCATTAATCTTCTGACCTATAAAATTGTGAAGACGGTGGCCATTAATCTCCCGACCTCCATAGACCCTTCCTAATGTCAATAAAATGGTCTAATCATACACAAATCTCAAAGTAAAAATGTGTCCCAGTACTGAAGGGGTTAACGATTTTTGTTAAGGAAAAGAAGGACATTGTATGTATGATGTGACGCATTGAAGAGAATGGTGTCTGTTATGATGGTACTAATGGTTGTAGTGACAGCAGCTAATGAAGTCCTCAGTGATGTAATGGAGGTAGGCGGAAATGATAATGTCTGTAATAAAACTTCGGACAGAGATTGTGATGCCGGTGATGGAAGTAATATGTAATTGTAAGCCGAGTACAAGTGTGAGAGAGTCGTGATAGGGCAGCACACACACACACACACACACACACACACACACACACACACACACACACACACACACACACACACACACCGCGTAGTGTAGTGGTTAGCACGCTTGACTCACACTCGAGAGGGTCCGGGTTCGAATCCCGGAGGCGGCGATGCAAATGGGCAAGCCTCTTAATGTGTAGCTCCTGTTCACCTAGCAGTAAATAGGAATGGGATGTAACTCGAGGGGTTGTGGCCTCCCTTTCCCGGTGTGTGGAGTGTATTGTGGTCTCAGTCCTATCCGAAGATCGGTCTATGAGCTCTGAGCTCGCTCCGTAATGGGGAAGACTGGCTGGGTGACCAGTAGACGACCGAGGTGAATTACACACACACACACACACACACACACACACACACACACACACACACACACACACACACACACACACACACACACACACACACACACACACACACAGGAAGTGAGTAATTTTGGTAATGCAAACAATGTGAAATATTGAATTCACTGTATACTAATGGGAATAACAAAGACAACTAAGATAGGTGACAGTAGTGATGTAGATGATGACTGCACAGGTGATCGTTATATTGGTAATGAAAAATAGCATATACTAGTGACATTCTTTCATTGGTATCATTAGAGCGGTGATGACTGATATAAAAAGAAACCTAATGGTGGTGGGCGTGTAGATAGATGTGATAATGACGATGCAGTGGATGGCAGTGGTGGTGTAGGTAGTGGCGGTGGTGAAGGTGGTGGGAGGCTCCGTACATACCTAGGTATACTCACAGTGGACTGCGAGGGAGAGCTGGTCGTGCAGGACGGTGCCGGGCAGGGCGGGGCTGAACGCCTTGCACACCAACGGCACTCCATGGTCGCCGGGCTCCAGTGTCAGCCGCACCTCGCTCACACTCACGTTCACGCCCTCGAACCCCTGCAGGCGGGAGAGGGCGCGGTGTTCAGGGTCAGGAGGGAGAACTGGGAAAAATTTTAATGGAAAACCATTTACAGGACGTTACCAAGGTAGAGAAACTACTGATAACGGTGAATCAATTGTGTAATCCGTATTTCTCTTGTTTTTTTTTTTGTGTGTTATTAGTTTGCTGTCGTTATTCATGTGGGTTTTTTTTTTTTTTTTTTTTGTATCACAGAGGTCAAGAAAAGCTTGATATTGTATGTGTTCAATGCATCAATGCAGATTTTTGCTTTTAATTCATGTTACGCGAGGTTTGTGTCACCGCATACACGCTTATTGTTATATAGAATCTTATTAATACCTTTACCGTATAGTGTTTAATGAAATAGTGTGTATATTTGTGGGGCTGGCTCTGTATGTATGTGCTCGCATAAAAGTATTTTTGTCGATTAATTTTCATCACGCATTATTCAATCAGTTTCCATTGGATTTTTATTATTCTTGGTAAGTGAGATTACAAAGCTAGCACAAAAGGACGGATTCTGGCACTGTGTGAATTCATTGCTAGCGTAATCCGGGTACAAAGCAAACAATGTGACGAAGGCTTCTGGTGAGGCCGATCAGGCAGTAGGTGTGGCCACTTTTCTTTAATTACCTTTTTGGTGCGTGTTTTATGAATCTTATCTAAAATATCTATTAATTGTAATGAATACTAGTATCTGGGTCATTTTAATTTAAAAATACCAGACAGCAACTGTATTAACTTATCGTTATTTTCTCTCAGAGAGACAGAACAGACTGACAGACAGAAATTAAAAGTGTTAGGTTGATTGATTGATTGATTAGTTGATTGAATTATTCACATAGCCACAGCAGCAGGGCCATACAGTTAAGGTATGTGTGAGAGAGAGAGAGAGAGAGAGAGAGAGAGAGAGAGAGAGAGAGAGAGAGAGGCAAGACGAAGACACATAGAAGAGGTAGGACATGACAGGGCTGGATGGCTGCAACACAACACAACACAAAAGCACTTCTTGGAAACGTGGTGCAGGACAGAATAGAGCTAGTTCTTTGGTCAGACAGTTAGTATCGACCTTCCGTGCTAATGACAAAGGAGTGGATGTAAGAAGACACCGAACACCTTCACGCGGCAACCATCTGTTTACCGAGAGAAATGAAGGAGGGACCGGTATAGTGCCCAGATCGATGCCACTCAATACATAGACCAAGTGACCCTGAGCCTGTAATAGCTGTGTGTATGCTTAGAGAGAGAGAGAGAGAGAGAGTCCACTGTACTTTAGTTATCTATATATTACTTACTTTCACTCGAATTATCCACAGTTTTGAGCGGAAGTAATGACAGAGAGACAGACAGAAATACACCCGAAGATAGACTGACAGACACACAGATAGATAACTGAAGGAAGAGAGATGTGTTCCAATTTACGAAAGAAAAAAAAACATAAATATCCATCCACTCTACAGTAAAGTGCTGTCAAAATTTATAGTTTTTTTTTTTTTTCCATCAGCACACAGGTATACATAGAGGGAACGAGGCACCACCACACCGGCTGGGCTACAAAGAGCGTATGAGATGAAACTTTGTGCTACTATTAATAAACTACGCGTGGGAAAACATGGCACAGCAGAGCAACGCGGGTAACTTTCACCGCACTACAAGCCAAATTGAGTAATATGAGCCTGGCAGGGCAACACCGGGGATAAAATATTTAAAATCGCGTGTAAATATACTCCAGCACGGACTGAGCATTCTTCACGTAAAAGAAAAAAAAAAGAAAAAGAATGCATGATATAATTGCAATGATGAGGCCTTTTTTTTTCGTTACGGTAACATTGCGTGGCTGTGTGTGGATGAGTGTAACAGATGCTCCCTGGACACGCAACCCCCGTGAATGGGTAAAAATAGGCCAAGCACGCCAAGGAAGGTGAAAAAAAAGTGCACTAGGAGATGTCCAATATACATTCCAGCAGACTTTTAGCAGGTAGAGATTGTATTTACTAGGGCAGAGAGAGAGAGAGAGAGAGAGAGAGAGATAAGATGGATGGACACACACACACACACACACACACACACACACACACACACACACACACACACACATAGTAGTAGTAGTAGTAGTAGTAGTAGTAGTAGTAGTAGTTGTTGTTGTTGTTGTTGTTATTGTTGTAATAGTAGTAGTTGTAATAGTAGTAGTAGTAGTAGTAGTAGTTGTAGTAGTAGTAGTAGTAGTAGTAGTAGTAGTAGTAGTAGTAGTAGTAGTAGTAGTAGTAGTAGTAGTAGTAGTAGCAGTAGTAATAGTAATAGTTGTAGTAGTGGTAGTAGTAATAGTAGTAGTAGAAATAGAAGAAACAGCAGTATTAATAGTAGCAACAACAGCAGTAACATTGAGTAGAGGTAGTAGGGGGTAAGGTTAATGGTATGCGTGATAGTGGTATTAGTAGTAGTTACTGATGATACCGTTTGTTGATAAATGTAAAAGCATAATAGTAAAACAAATACAAATAAGTCTTTACACATAGAAGCAAGCAAGGTTCTTTATAACACACACACACACACACACACACACACACACACACACACACACACACACACACACACACACACACACACACACACACACACACACACACACACACACACACACACACAGGATGCAAATGACTAATCAATCCCTGAAAATGGAGAAGAAAGAGAGAGAAAGCGAGAGAGAAAACCGAGGAGGGGAAGTGAGAGAAAGAGAAGGTCAAAAGAGAGTGGTAGAGAAAGTGAGAAAGGAGCCACTGAATGATTGAAGTTAATTAATAAATGAGTGAAAGAAAATGAGAGAGGTCGTAAAGAAGAGTCGTGAGGAAGAAAGGGAATGAGGGAGGGACTAGAGGAAGTAATGTCGCGGGTCATTGGTCTTCCTGATTCATCTGTCAATACCTCTAAAGTAATGGCGTCACCTCCTTACTCCTTTACTCCTTATCACCAAGACCTCATCCTTCCTTCCCTTCCTCCTTCTCTCTTTTTTTTTATTATATTTCCTCTTGTTATTCCATTCTTCTTTCAATTATTCCGTTTTTTTCACTTTTTTGTTCTTTGTTCTTTGCTTCCTTGCTTGAGTGCTTGCTATTTAAGTTTTCTTCCTTAGTTCACTCCCTCCTTCCTTTCTTTTCCTTATTTCATTTTATTCTTCTTCTCGACGTATTCTTTTCGTCATTCAGTTAACTATTTTATCTTTACTTCCTTGTTTGCTTGCTTGCCTTTTTGTTTATTTTTCTTTCACCTTTCCTTTTTCCTTCACTCCTTTTTATGCTATTTTTTTCGTAATTCCACTTTTCCTTGATTTCATTCTTTTCTTTATCTTTTTTCTTTATATGACCTTGTTTTACACATTTTTCTTCTCTCTTGCATGCTTCTTTTCATTTTGTGGTTATTCTTTTCATCCTTCGTTTATTCTTTAACTTTTTTACTTTTCTTTTTTTTCTCTTGTATCCTATTTTTTTTTTTTTTTATTATTTCTCTCCTGTCTTGCTTGCTTCCTTCTTTTCTGTCACCATCTTTCTCTTTCATTTTTGAGTTTGACCTTATCATGTATTTCAGCATTTCATTCCTTCTTTTCGTAATATTTTCTTTACTCTCCATCGTTAACCTGATTTTCTTTCCTTTTTCTCCCCTTCCTTCTTACCTTTTTTTCCCTTTCCTTCTTTCTTTCCTCTTAAGCTTAACTTTTCCTTTCTTCTAATCTTGTTTCTTTCCATCTAATCATCCTTCTTTCCTTTATTCCACCTCTGGTCTTTCCTTCCTTTCATATGTCTTTCCTTCTCTCTGGTCTTCCTCTCTTTCATTTCTTCATTAATGCTTTTCATTATGTTTTTTTCTGTACTCATAATTGCGATTCTCCTTTATCTCCTTCTTCATTCACTTTTCCTTTCATTTCATCATCTTCCGCTTTACTGCTAACTTCAAATCTGTTCCTACTAGTTCCTTTTTTTCTTGTTTCTTCTCTTCCTTTTTTTTTTTCTTTCATCTAGATTGCTCTCCACTCTGTCGGTCTTCTTTATTTGCTTCCTTTCATCTTTTATTTCTTTACTGCACTATTTCTTTTACTACCACTTCATTATTCTTTCATTCCCTTCATGTTTTCTTTCTTCTTCCTTTCATTTTCTTTTCCCGTTTTATCTTATTTCTCATTCTTATCTCGAATTTATTTATTTCATTTTCCTCTTTTATATTTCCTCACGGTAGACAAATAATTCATTTCTTCGCTCATTCATTCAGTGAGTCCATCTTTTCTTTTCCATTCATACATTACTTTCTCACCATCTATCTTTCACTATCTTTCTTTCCTTACTTTATTTAGAGAGCTTGACCCCTTTCTCTCTTCATTCCTTTCCTTCTTTTTTTATTTTTTTTCCTCATTTCATTCTTTCTTCGTCCTGATTTTGATCCCTTTACCATCGGAACTACAAGGCTCTCTTATTTCATCCATTCATTTTCTATCCATTATTCTCCTGCTTCGTTCCTGCTCCCCTTCCCTCTCTCTCTCTCTCTCACGCACACACACGCATCTTCCCCAACTGTTCTGCTCGTACTTTATTCCTACTGTCCTTGTTTAAACCCTCGTTGCCCCTTCCTACTTCTGTTCTTTTTTTTCTCTCTCTACCTGTCTCCTGTGGTGTTCGTGCGTTTTATTTACTGCTTCTGCCTCCGTCCCTCTGTTTTCTGCTTGTTTTATTCTCTAGCATCAATTGAAGTGGTACCCTTTAATTTCCAGTGATTCCTGTGTTATGTTGCATCTGTCCCCGTGTTCTTATTACTTGTCTATATAGTCTCTCTCTCTCTCTCTCTCTCTCTCTCTCTCTCTCTCTCTCTCTCTCTCTCTCTCTCTCTCTCTCTCTCTCTCTCTCTCACGACATCAGCTATTCCTTTTCTTGGTTATATTTTTACGTTCTCCTCCTGCCATCTCTCTCTCTCTCTCTCTCTCTCTCTCTCTCTCTCTCTCTCTCTCTCTCTCTCTCTCTCTCTCTCTCTCTCTCTCTCTCTCTCTCTCTCTCTCTAAAAATACAAGGAGCTTCACACAGGCTCAGGAAATAAAAAACCGAACCAAGCAGAAAAAAAGAATACGCTCCCTGGAATGAATAGAGTGAAACTGAATAGGAGCCGCACACCCTCAGAGGCCTTGACGGTACAATTACTGATAAATATTTTTTTTCTTATTTTTATCCCGGACAACAAAGAGATGGCCACGAAAGTTAAAGGTGATGTTTACCTTCAGTTATTATCTCCGTGCGAGGCGGATCATGCTGGTATTATATCTAGCAGTGTCGCAATTCGTCATTATTCTCTTGTGTTCTGTTAGTGATGACATTGTAAGGTTTCCTAGTAGTGGTTATGCACAGCGGGGTGGAGTTCATATGTTCACCTAATGGACTATCGAGTTAGTTAAGACAATCTGACCACATGTAATGGAATTTTTGGACAACTCGATCATTCATTCCCCCTTTTATTCTACGTAGTGTCTTTCAAGATTATTCTCCAAGCTTGTATCTGCGTAACTTCTTATTAAGCCTAAGAAGCACTAGCGGTCTGAGGATTTAGGAAAACATTATTATAAAAAGTAATTTCCCACTTTCCCTGAAGAAGGTTTACAAACATCTTACTTGTGTTAATGCATATATTAGAAAGAAACATTACGGAAATCCTAAAAATAAGCCGCTTAGTATTCAAAGGGGGATGGGAAAATTAATTGCTTTTTACAACACGCAGGAGAGAAAAAGACAATATCAGGAACCCGAAGACATTTTGACTAGAAAAGTAAAAGGCATGGGCAGAATACGTCATCCATGGAGCAGCTGAAGTGAAATATTTAACATCGGTGTGGTGAAACAAGGCGCGGGAAACTTGACAGTGTTTAGCAGTTAGCCTAGAATAGACAGATAGTCAACACAAACGAGAGGATAACGTTGGGATAATGCCAGTAGTGAAATCATGGTTGCTGCTGCTCTGGTGATGAGGAGTCATTAAACACACACACACACACACACACACACACACACACACACACACACACACACACACACACACACACACACACACACACACACACACACACACACACACACACACACACACACACACATTACGAATTTAAATAAATACGGTCGTCCACCTCCATCATTACCCCCATCACCACTACTACCACAAACACCACAGTCACAACCACCACCATCATTTCCACTACCGCCACCACCTACAGTATCATTACCACCACCACCACCACTACCATCACCAGGACAGCAGAGGCATTATGACCTCACTACATAATTCCCTGATGTGCGTGAAGCCATACTAATTACGAGTACCAGGGACGTTTTCCGCTTCTGAAAAGACCAGTTGTTAAGTCAAGTTTGGCCGGGTCTCTACACGTCTGGCTCCAGTTTGTTGCACAGTCTGATGTTTTATTATTATGAGTAACATTTTTTTTCCTGCCCGAAAACACCGGATGTTCGGCTTAAAATACGTGGGCTTAGACTTTTAGAGCATCGCGTGAACAGACTAAACAACGCCATTGCTAAAACGGTGCAGGGTTGTCACCTGTACTATTCTCTAAAACTTAGTTGAAAGAGTTCAACCTTCAACGTTTCATCGAACAAGTGCAGTACCACCTGAAGATGCACACTTTACTGGCACAAATAAACGAAATTTGATCATTCATCCGACTATAGTTATGTAGCCTGATTTACTAGACAGCTCCAAAATAGTTTTTTAACTGCCCGGCTAGAGAACAAATTACGTACGAATTCATAAATCTGTTATCAGATTATAAAGTACAAAAAGTTTCCTTACTTCGACAAACATAGCGAGTGGTTTGAAAGCAGACACAACTTCAGTACAGTAAGCAGGATGTACATGACTGTTGATGTTTATAATGTGCTTAGAGAGAATGAGAGAAAAAAGTCGAAGAGGATGATGGAACCTTCAGCTTTAGACTTCCAATTAAACCCAATCTTCTGACCGGTGTAGTCTCATCACCTTTTCGTCGTACATCTGAAAGGACCACCAGGTTACTGACCCTGACAACGTTAAGAGGAAGTGTAGCCACCGTGACGGAAAACGATCGCCTTTTGTATAATTTATTCAGTAAATCATTTCTCTTAAAGTCAGAATTTACTTTTGGTTATCACTCTCTCTGATATATTGTATTGTATTGATTTTTTCTAGTTCCTCGGCTATTTTTTAGGAACGGCCGTATCACATTTTTTTTCCCTAAAACTGAATATCAATAAATAAAGAAGCATCACGAAACCGTACCGAACTAACATCTTAACCCCTCGGGATATAAACGTTGCCCATCACTAAAACTGCAGGATACGTGCAAAGCAGCAACGTACTGAGGAGCCGTACTTGGCAATAGGAGAGTCCAAAGGATGCCAGGTTTCCGTAGGATTGAATTATGAGGTAGCCTCGCAATACTGAAGGCTAAATTTAATTTAGTTAAATTTAGTTCTTTCATTTACCTCTTTCTTTTTCTTAGTATTGTGATTGAAATAATGTGCGTTTAGCATCCAAACAACCAAAACGATAGTAAGAAAAGAAAGTAGTAACGGCAAGTATGTATTGACCTGCTTATCAAAGCTGAAACCAAAGCTAACAGAACGTCAACACAAGAACGGAGTGATTTAACAAGAAACAGTAATGGAAGCGGGTGTGCTGAAGGGACGAGGCAATGTTGTGTGACAGGCAATATATCCCGCACTGTGTGCCAGTCCAAAGGCAATCACCCCGAGTGTACTAGAGCAGTGACAGTCCCACACTATTATGACGTGAATATATTTTCTTATTACAATTTTGATAAACTGGTATTTCTTCTTGTGTCTAGTAAAAATAAAATGATAAACGAAAAATTGATTAAACTTTGGTAACCCACCAGACTCCGTCGGCAGATGCAGGATTGACATTTTTTCTTCTTTCTTTCCAGCATGGCGGAATACTATATCACACTACAAACGATATGGTTCACTGTCTTACACACTAATATTTCATCCTCCATTCACTGACCAGGTTATTCTCTTTTTCCTAACGAACAGAACAACTATGCACCATTTTACACCTAAATAAACGAAAATCGGATATCATGAATAACCTTGTTCAAGATCACACTTATAAAGACTTGGGAAGAAATTATTTCTGCAACACTGAAAAGCCTCTCAAGCTTCTTTCCTGACTGTCTTGCTGGGCACATCAAAGAGAAAAAAAATCACAGAATATTCCTTTTAGCTTCAAGAACGTAATAAGTTCTCATGTTCTGCACGTTTTAATATTTCTCCTTATTCTTTTTATAAATCAGTGGTAAACATTGCATTTTTTCAGCTGTGCCTCGCATATAGTGGCGAAGCTTGCGTGAGTAGTGGTATGTTAAGTGAATGTGTCAGTAATGTAAGTAACTGCGGAAGTGGACGTTTGGAATGGTTACGAGGTTATTACGTGACGTTAGGGTAATCACATCTGGAGCTTAGGTCAGATAATCTTCCTTATTAAAAGAAAATCATTGATGTGGGAGAAGATCTAGTTGTCAGGTAATACAAGATCACATTACAACATACAAAAAAACAGTAAGGCAATGTATTAATCTGTTTAATGTCAGCAAAATGAATGCAAGAAAGTAATTGAAAGGGAAATAAGGGTACATAAAAAACATGCAGAATGTTATATTGTACAACGTAAGAATAAACTGAATATTCTAGGATCTTGTTAAGTATTTAGAAAAAATATGCTAACTTAATGAAACCAAGCGTTTTCCAAATCCATGATACTATTTCCAAACGAATTCTATTTTTCGTGTCTTCTTTTTATGTTACAATTATTTTCGTGCCAATATTTTTCCTGCTACAATTTTCCCACTGAACATTCAATACAACACCATGAATGTGCGAGGGTTTCCACTTATCAAGGCAGAATACCCCTGTACCTTGGCACTCACCACCACTCTGCTCTAACCGCAAAACTGATACCAAAATAACAATAACATAAAGAAAAAGAAAGACATGCAAATAAAGAAAGGAAAAACACCTCATTTTGTACCATTAAACTGTACTAAATATCCTTGTGTCAGGGTATGCGGTGTAATTTAAGTACTCTGAACAAAGAAATGCAGCAAATTAGCAACAATTTGCCCAACACAGATGGATTACATGCCACGCTCCGCTACGAGGATATAAAGGCTATCTGGACTGAACTGAAAATTATTGCTTTGTGGGGGCAAACACACACACACACACACACACACACACACACACACACACACACACACACACACACACACACACACACACACACACACACACTCTCTCTCTCTCTCTCTCTCTCTCTCTCTCTCTCTCTCTCTCTCTCTCTCTCTCTCTCTCTCTCTCTCTCTCTCTCTCTCTCTCTCTCTCTCTCTCTCTCCTGTTTTTCAGCACAGCTCTTCATTGATCTTTCTAATAATACCTTCCATAACCTAGTGAAGTGTTTTCAGAAGTGTTTTTATCTTAATAACCAATCAATCTCAAAGCGTGCTTTCCCCCTCTCTCTCTCTCTCTCTCTCTCTCTCTCTCTCTCTCTCTCTCTCTCTCTCTCTCTCTCTCTCTCTCTCTCTCTCTCTCTCTCTTTCTCTCGTAGCCAATCTATATAACAGGCTACCTTTTTGTAGCTCCTCGGCGGTTTCACGTTTGGTTGTTAATTAATCTCGTCAAAGGTTTAAGGCTTCCTCCCTTTCCTGTTGAGAAAAGAAGTTACTATTTTCCTTTTAATCTCGATCCTAGATAACCCGCCTCCCTCGATTTCTCTTCCTTATCCGAGTTGTAAAATATGTATCAGCTATACCGATTGGAAAGAACCGGAACGAGAGGAGCAAGAGAAGGAGGAAGAAGAAAAAGAAGAGTAAAAGGATGACAGGGTAGGAGAATGAGGGTATGATAGGGAGATTGGCGAAGGAGGAGGAGGAGAAGGAGGATGAAGAGCAACTAACAAAGAGATGAATAGAAGCACTGAATAAAAAGTATGATATGCTTTACTTTATAAGTCTTGGTGGTGTACTTGTGAGAATTAACCCTTCTTTCATCTCTCTCTCTCTCTCTCTCTCTCTCTCTCTCTCTCTCTCTCTCTCTCTCTCTCTCTCTCTCTCTCTCTCTCTCTCTCTCTCTCTCTCTCTCTCTCTCTCTCTCTCTCATCCTCTTTAACTACTGAATTCCCTTTATCCTTCCCTTCCTCTTTTTAATTCTTTCCCTTTTTGTCTCCCCTCTTTCATTACCTTTCTACCTACATCTTTACCTTTCCCTTATACCTCCTTTACCCGTTCTGCATTCATAGTTAATCAGCGAACTAACATTCTTTCAACGGTACAAAGAGTTCTTAGCTTCCACCACTGAGGAGAGCCCTTGCAAGTGGCCACAATTGAAGAAGTGGTTGGTAATAGCAAGAAATACTCCTAAAGGTAGTTTATCAAAGAGGTAACGTCTTCAAAAAGATTATTGTTGCTTATGTGGCCAATATCTAGTGAGCGCTGAGTAGATGGCGAGGTGAGTAGACGGCAAGCTGATTGACTTCAATCACGTATAGGGTTGGGAGTACGATTGAATACTGCTGATGTGAGTGAATGTTAGATGATGGAATGTTTGTAATATCTGTCTAGTTGGTGAATGGATGATTGTATATTTGTTGTGGCTGGCTGATCGGTAAGTGCGTGTTTGAATGTTTAACACACGTGACTGACTGGTATGTTAATGGTTCAGAGCTGGTGGAGAGTGTGAATGTTAGAGAGTGATTGAATGTTTACTTGGGTGATTGGCTGGCTGACCGGTGTGTGGATATTTGAATGTTTGTTGTGGGTGACTTAGTGATACATGGAGAACTGATAGCTGCCGAGAAATGGATAGGAGTTCATAATGTTCTATTGGCCGTTAAACAGAATGCTGTGTTTTTCGATGACTGGTCAGTTAAGTAGATGACTTGAAGTGTACCGATAAATGGTTGGTTGAATGAATGTTTACAGGTGTCTTACTAACTGAATTCTTATAGGTGACTAGAAAATAAATAGGTGACTGTATGTCTGTTATGGAGGACTGACTGCAATCCTGATAACTGAGATGACCAGATTTTTATGGATGATTGATTGATTTAAACACATAATTATAATAGCAGAGTGACAAGCAAAATAATGACTGGCTGAATATTTAACAAGTACAGCTCTGAAAAAATAACTGACTTGACCAGATTTTATATCAGTAACCAGTAACTAAACACCCAGCACTCATTTTGATGTCACCGAACACTAAGGAAACAGAATGACGAACCCTCTTATTGAGAACACTTTGTTTGACCTTTACACCCGAAAATTACCACTCCAACGATGGTACTCAGCCTCTCAAATAGAGTGTTCTACTTTAAGTCAGCCCAACTCAACTCTCAGCCCGCTCCAGCGCCTTCGGGACACGTGAAGGGACAGCACAACTTCCCCGAGTCTTGTTGACATAATAATCTCGTAGCATAAACCAAGCAAGGACGACAGGAGGGAGAGTGGTGTCTGGCGTGTGGTGGCCCCTGTTATGGTATACGATGGGGTGTTGGTGGCGCTAAGTGGATAGTGTGTGGTGATGGTGGTGGTAGTGGTGGTGGCGAGTGAAAAGTATAGGAGGTAGTGGTGTGGTGCATTACGGTGATGTATGGATGGTGGTTTTGCTTGGTGGTGGATGTAATAGTGGTGATCTGTGGTGGTGGTCATGGGAGGTAGTGGTGGTGGTGGTGAAGGAGTAATGGTTAGTTCCACGGTAGGTTGTTGCGTTGGTGTTCTTGTTATCTTGTTGGTTTGCGGCTTGATTCTCGCCATTTTGTAGGAGCGCATATAGAGAACTTAAAGCTTTTAGTTACAAGACCGAGGTCATGCAGTAATGAATGCTTTGCTTATGTTATCGCTGTTCTCTTTCTTTTCTCTTTGCTTTTTTATTTTTATTCATCCATATCTCATCTTCCTCAGTCGTGTGTGTGTGTGTGTGTGTGTGTGTGTGTGTGTAGTAAAATAGCTATCACCGTTACTTGCAGCTCCGGTTCTGTGTAATTTTGTATCCAGATGTGTGTGTGTTTGAACAGCAATTTGAGCGCTGCACGATTAGCGCTGATAAATCACACCTTCATTCGTATTCAGAATTTGTTCGACTGAACAAAACTTGTATTTCTGTCTATATGTAAGTAGCGCACCGCACATACTGCTTTGAAAACACACACACACACACACACACACACACACACACACACACACACACACACACACACACACACACACACACACACACACACACACACACACACACACACACACACACACACACACACACACACACACACACACACACACACACACTTCCCTTACATGTCCTCGTCAGTGCCATTGCCATCGCTGCCTTCCAGTCATCTGCGAGCATCCAGCCAACCCAACGTGAGAAACCTTCCATTTGAATATTATTACCATTTAAAACCAGGTACAGTGTTACGTAATGGAATGTTGTTACGAATCCTTTGTCTATATTTCATTGTCACCAATCACTTTGCTCTCGCTCGATGCGGATGTAGAGAGATACGGATAGAGAGGTATAGATGCGTGTCAAAAGAGGGGTGGATTTAAAGTAATCTAACTACAGTACTGTCTCTTGTTTTGCCTAACTCGTATATTCTAACTCACCACCTTGCTATTTTGTTCTTTTTGTTCCTTATAACCTCTGCTTTCAATACTTTTTTTTTTTTTAGTTCTGGTTCATTCTAGTAAGAGTCTCACCATTTAAATGTTGTTGTTGTTTTTTTTCTTTCATATTCCCGTGTTTCAAACGTTTCCTTTTGTTTTTCATGCATCCTCTCTGTTCGTTAATGATGTTGGTCGTCTGTCACTGCATGCCGCCATTTTTCTCCAGTTTACTTTTCCCCCACAAATATTCCACTAACATGCATCCTCTAAAGTACCAATAATTTACCACTTGATGGATTAAGTCATATTATGCAAAGTCAGAGTCAGGGATTAACCACGAGAAGGGAATTATTTTGGAGTGAAACTTTTCCCCACGGACATTTCTTCCAAAAGATTTCTCCTTAAGCAATTCTCCCTCATCCAAGATAATTCAGGATATGTTTGGCTATATTAGAATAAACCATGTAGTGAAGTGGTTACAATTACATAGAATCTTTATGTTGGGTAACTTAACATGAGTGGGTCAGTAACTCGAAACACACGATGCTTCATCACTTAATGGATTGAAGAAAAGAAAATTAGGATAGGTTTTAAGGTTATTGGAGGTGTAAACTATCTGCGTATGTGGAAGTTACCGCTGCCTCACCCTGGTCGATTCCCAGGAGGCACGGTGGCAGTGTGTGTGGTGTGTGTGGAATCCGGGAGGTGGCAGACTTTCCCAAGAAGAAGAATTTCTCGTAGTAGGTCTTGTTCCAAACTTTTCTCAGGTGGGGATTAGTTTGGCTCGAGAAACTCAATTAGTGGAAGTTTTTAGCTCCATCACACTATCATCACCGCGGCGTTGTGTTTGTGTTTCACCAGCATTCCCTCACTTGTAGACCATCATATTTTGTTCTTCACTTTTTTTTATTTGTTTTACCTTTCTTAACTTTATCACGAAATTCACTTCATCATGCTTCCTTTAATTATTTTGCTCTGTCTTCTTCAACAGTAACATCTTTCTTTTCTCCTCGTTCTTATCGTTTCTCATTCTTTTGTTTTCTTCTTCTTTAACTGTCCATCCCCTTCCTCCTCCCTCCCTCCTTTCCTCTCATCCTAATTCACTCACTCCTTGTCTTCGGCCTCGTCCTTGTTCTCCTTCTGGTCCTAATTTATAGAAGTTAGAATTGTTGTTCTTTCTTTTTCTCTTAACCTTTTCAGTAAAATTTCCATGCCAGCCTTCGCCTTTACTCTCTTGCTTGCACACATCCTCCAGACAACAGGTATTTGGGTGCCTGCTTATTCTTTTGGATCTCTTTGTGTTCTACCTCCTTCTTCCTTTCCCTTTTCCTCCTCCTCCTCCTCATTTCTATTCTTCCTTTTCAGTTCCTTCATTTTTTCCTCTTCCCTTCTTCCTTTCTTTCCTGTCTCTGTTGTCTTCCTCTTATCAACAGCAGCATTATTTTATTATTATTATTATGAAGGAGAAGGGCCAATATTCTTTACAGCGTCTATGTTACGTAAGTGAGATGGAAGGTAAAAGTAATCTGAGGAGGAGGATAGAGACTGGTGGGTGTAGTAGGTGTAGAGAGATAGGGAAGGGTAGGGATGGGTGTTGCTTTCTTGTGTGAGATAGATAACATGAACAGTCAGGGTTGCGGGAAACTCATTTATCAAGAGTCCTCCTCCTGCCTCTTTGGCCTTTACTCTCCTCCTACAACTAAGAGAGAGAGAGAGAGAGAGAGAGAGAGAGAGAGAGAGAGAGAGAGAGAGAGAGAGAGAGAAATGCAGGGAGAAGTGGTTGATTGACTGACTGATTGATTGATTGACTGATTTAATTAAAAAGGGCAGACAACACAAAATCGCGCTCATAATTTCTGTATAGAGAAAGCTTGGTCCATGTAGCCGACGGGAACCGAAACCACACTCCAGTGACAGGCAAGCTTGCAGAGAGAGAGAGAGAGAGAGAGAGAGAGAGAGAGAGAGAGAGAGAGAGAGAGAGAGAGAGAGAGTGAAAATTGATCATTGTATATTTTCTCCTATTTTTTCCTTTATCAGAGGAAAGTGAAATTAAGCCCCGTATTTCCTCCCTTGGCATGGAAAGGTTCTCGTAGTTGAGACGCCATTGGAATCGAATAAGATAGATGAAGCTTGTTTATGTTTACCTTTAATGTCTGGCTGGAGTTGAGTAAGTTTAGGGTGAAGAAGTTTGATGCAGCTGTATCTACATTACTACGGGCAAACGTTTTTCCTGCCTATCAGAAACTCCCTGCTCTATCATTACTACTATATATTTTTAAAGCCATGGGGATAATTAAACAGATTTCTATGACCGTTTCTCTTACTATGAATTCACAGGTGTTTTTTTGTCACAACAATCGTAAAAGGACTTGTGAACTCGTGTAACTTCAATTGGAACCTTTTGACAGTAGTGAAAGGGTCGAGTAGTTTTTTCATAATACAAACTCAGATAGCGGCTATGAAAGAGTATGGGTTAACAGTATTTGGGCCAAGCAAAACAGTACATAACGCCGAACAGATACCAACTATTGTGTCTGTTTCAAGAATTATCAGTAAAATGGTTTAAATGGCAGAACGGAGTAGAGTGGGATTGTCAATAGGATCTTGTCTCAGTCCATGTCCGTCTGAATGCAAAATTACACGTTTTCTGTCACCATCACTCATGTGTAGCGCTGTGTCGGGTAAGTTTCCTTTGTGCATTTCTTTACAATACGGGTGTCTACTACTTTTCAAAGGGTTGCACACAGTTAGGGATTGAACTTTTTCTTGAAAGTCTTGGAAGAAAGTACTGAGAGAGAACATAATAGAAGGTGTTTTACGTAGACGAGAAGGGAAGGTGTTTTGGTGGTGATTTGGATAGTAGTTGAAAAAGATGTATGTATTGGCCAGCAAGGAAAATGCAAGTGACAAGAGGTGTTTTAAACGGAAAGGGAGACAAAGGATGGGAGGGAGGGGAGATACTTACAGACGGAGTGCTGGGGATAAGCTGACGCCCCCCGAGCCACCACTGCACGACAGGTTCCGGAGAAGACCCCGTTACCTTGCACTTGAAAACACTCTGCTGGCCTGCGCTGACCCACGCCCCTGGTGCCTGCAGCTTCACCTCCAGTGGCGGTACTGAGACGTATGGAAAATCACATTATAAGTGCATGTAGGAGGGGAAGGGAAGATAGGGGATGTGTGTGGGTGTTGGGAGTAGATGTGTGGATGCTGATGTGTGTGCGTGTTCCATTTGTTGTATGCACCTGATGACCAAGTTATCCCTACACATTAAAAGCTTAACAACATAATTCCTGCGCCATTACTTATGTTACAAGATTTCCTGGTTCTTTTCTCTACTTCACGTTTATCTGGCTTAACAAGATTCTGAACAGGTAACTAGGTACTATAAATCAAACCCTTTCTCTGATCTGTATTACTAAACGCTATATTTCTCTTTACCATAAGATTATTTTAACTATTGTTCTTTAAGTAATAAAACTAAATACTAGTTTTTTTTTCATATTTGCTGTTTGACATTGGATCCTACTGAGAGCACGTGAGCACCGAATAGCGAGCTAAAAAAGACAGAGTATGCATAGTACAGAGTATAATTGTAAGACTATTAACTTGCTAAACTCATTTCAGGTATTTTATGCCCTCCTTCAATCTTGCATGAGTCTTCTGATCTGCTCACAACTTCCTTATAGCCTTTAATACACTCAGGAGGTCACAGGACTTGATTTTCAAAGATAAATGTTGTAGAAGGTAGAGAGGGACTTTTTAGTTCTTATATGCTTTCTGCCTTCACTAAATCTATTTTCGAAGACCATTGGAATGATGGACCGGGATCTCGTAAGCATTTCCTCTCACTAATGATGCTCAGTCCCTATGAAACTAACACTAGAATCATGAAACACGTTAAAAACACCAATAACTTCCACTAGAGCACGTTGAAAGTAAGAGGCAGAAGGCACACATTGGAACATTTAAGAATATGGATTTGATTCGTGAGGCAAGCAAACACAGATAAATCAATGAACGTACCAGACGAACTCCGCTAAAACCTCACACATAATACACTACTCACGATTGACTCTAAGGATGGTGGACACGGTGTGGAGTGGGGCGATGGAGGAGGCGTTGGTGGTGGAGCAGGTGATAGTGGTGTAGGCAGAGTCTCGGGAGGCTACTATGCTGAGTCTTGTCCTGGATATGGAGCCATCACTCTGCACCGCGCCGCCCCGCCCCGCCCCGCTGCCGCCCCACACCAGCCCCGGCGGCGGCTCTGAAATGAACGACCACACACACACACACACACACACACACACACACACACACACACACACACACACACACACACACACACACACACACACACAGAAGGGTACATTAGTCCTGTTAAAGGGAACGCAGTTCTCTCTCTCTCTCTCTCTCTCTCTCTCTCTCTCTCTCTCTCTCTCTCTCTCTCTCTCTCTCTCTCTCTCTCTCTCTCTCTCTCTCACACACACACACACACACACACACACACACACACACACACACACACACACACACACACACACACACACTCACAGAAGGGTACATTAGTCCTGTTAAAGGAACGCAGTTATCTCTCTCTCTCTCTCTCTCTCTCTCTCTCTCTCTCTCTCTCTCTCTCTCTCTCTCTCTCTCTCTCTCTCTCTCTCTCACACACACACACACACACACACACACACACACACACACACACACACACACACACACAGAGGAGGCGTCCCAAAAGCATCTCCCGCCTAATCTCATGATTCCCAGACGATTATCAGATTATGCCAACGCGCAGAAACTGGGGTGCGAAAAAAAGATAAGAAATAATAAAAGTAAGTTAATTAAGCCTTACTGTACCTCCCCTCCTCCTCCTTTCCTCCAAACTTTTTTCTCTCTCTTCTCCTCTCTTGCGCTCATTCTTAGCGAATTTCCATTGTGGATTATGTGTTTTTTTTTTTTTTTGCCTACATCACAACAAGGTGTATTAAATTTGTGGTGAATGTGGCTTCATATATTTTTCCTCTCATCTACTTTCATGTATTGTTCAACTGCTTAATTATTTGACACTAGATGGGTTTCCTGGTAATACTTTTCTGGGTCCCAAGTTTCGTTAGGGAGCTTAAAGTAAAGTTTTCAGCTGTGCCCATTGCTAAAATCATGCCTGGAGTATATATCAATGTAGCATTTTCTGGACCCGTCACACGTCACCAGGGAAGAAAGATGTTATGTAATCTCTCTCTCTCTCTCTCTCTCTCTCTCTCTCTCTCTCTCTCTCTCTCTCTCTCTCTCTCTCTCTCTCTCTCTCTCTCTCTCTCTCTCTCTCTCTCTCCTTATTTTTTTTCATATGCTTTTTCCCCTTTTTCTATTAATTCTTTCCTCCTCCTTTTCCTCCTCCTCATTCATTTCCTCCTCTTCCTTCTGCTTTTTCTTCTTCCCCCTCCTCCTCCTCCTCCTCCTCCTCCTCCTGCTGCTGCTGCTCCCTTTCTCCTGCTCCTCTTCTATCTCCTTCAACTTACAGCACCAACTTCCTACAACGTCTCCCTCAAATTCTTGCAACTTCCTTCTCGAACTTCCTCTAGTCTAGCTCTTCGTCCCTCGTATAGACTTCCCATATTTTAGCCATTTTTTTTTCCACTTTCTTTTTTCCCTTTTTCTCTCTCGACCTATATACTTTGACTTCCCGTCCTTACCCCTTTCAAACCCCTCACTTCCCTGCCTTCTATCCTAGTGCACCTCCCGTTCCCTCCTTGTAAAGAAATATTAGATGGAAGAAATTGTATTGTGATTGATGATCGCCATGAGGGAAGTAGGAAAGGAGGGAATGTGGGGGAGGAAAGGGGGGATAATGAGGGAAAGA
The DNA here is from genome assembly GCF_017591435.1 of Portunus trituberculatus. Lineage (NCBI taxonomy): Eukaryota > Metazoa > Arthropoda > Malacostraca > Decapoda > Portunidae > Portunus > Portunus trituberculatus. The sequence continues at coordinate 16,631,622 of NC_059297.1, forward strand.
AGGGGAGGGCATTACGCGGGTCACGGTGGTTCGTTAGGGGGAGGGAAGGGAGCGGAAGGGAAGGGAAGGGATGGGGAAGGGAGGGGTATGCGGTGCGTTCCCATTATTTGCTGTCAGCTACCTGCCTGTCTTGTTGTTCCTGCAATTAGCATTATCATTGTCCTCACATCCATCCCATGCGAAGCCTCATGCGCACGCACGCACTCATGTACGCACGCTTGCACGCACTCATAGCACACACACACACACACACACACACACACACACACACACACACACTCTCTCTCTCTCTCTCTCTCTCTCTCTCTCTCTCTCTCTCTCTCTCTCTCTCTCTCTCTCTCTCTCTCTCTCTCTCTCTCTCTCTCTCTCTCTCTCTCTCTCTCTCTCTCTCTCTCTCTCTCTCTCTCTCTCTGTGTGTGTGTGTGTGTGTGTGTGTGTGTGTGTGTGTGTGTGCGTGTGTGTGGGTGTGTGTGAACTCTCCAGATAATTATGCAGGTTTCTATTTTAGTATTGTGTGATTTCATTTCGGCGAAAATTTCTTAATGACAAATTGCGGTGGTAATGACCATGTGTTTTCATATTTCGTGGAAATGGTATTTTTATTATAGATTAATCTTCAGGCTGCGCTAATGTTTTCCAATAATATTTGTGCTTCCATGTATTGCTGTAATTCACAGTGGGGAATGTGATGATCCAGCCTTTCCAGCCTGCTCCCGCATGGCTTTGGTTTTGTTTCCAGTGTCGTTGTCCTTTCACCCGACGTTTCTGCTTATTGTTCACTTTTATTATAGAAATTAACCATCAACATATACTTTTATTTTATGGTAGTGCCAACATGTCCAGTTTTTATTCTGTTGTCTAATTCTTCCTATTCCTTATTTTCACAAACAGCTTCGTAAGGGTCAACAGGTATGCTTTGTTTCTTTTTGTTTCTCTGTACTAAGCATAGGAAAGATCATGATGGTTCATGCAGCGTACGTTTGTACACCATACCTACATTTCCTCGTTTGCTTCATCAGTGCTTTATATTTGTTTGTTGTGTGCAATATATGTAACAGGATATTGTTCTGTTTTTCTTCGTGAAGGATGCCTCATTTCTTGGAAACTGAAAAAATTGACATATAGTGGCATTACCTGGTTTCGTTTTTATATGTTTATCTATTTATTTGTTTCGGAAATGAATAAGTTAAGGTATAGTGTTTGGTATTCTTCGTACTTCAAGACGAGACCATGCACGAAATTTTCACAAACACAAAAGGAATCTCGAGACCGGAAAACTAATCACGAAGTGGAGTGGCTTACGGAAATCCAAAGGGACATTCCTGCCACTCAGACAGCAAAGGCTCCAGGGATCAGTGCGGCTCGCGTCTTGCCGGCAACCTTCTGGGAACTCAGGTAGGTCGCCTCATCGCCATGAATAGATTCTTGTCTCTTACAAACATGGCGTGGGAAAATGAGAACTCCAAGATAATAACTGTTTTGAATTGAACCATTTGGTAATGTGTTCATTGTAAGCCGACGGACCATAAACTTTACGTTTCTTGCGTTCATTGAAAAAATATATATATATATCGTATATATATATATATATATATATATATATATATATATATATATATATATATATATATATATATATATATATATATATATATATATATATATATTATATATATTTACCTTGTACAAATGTTGCATGTTTTCACTGTGCCATTTATGTCTCACTGGAAAGGAAAATTATTATCATTGTTTACATGTTTGTATATTTCCAGGTAGGCTGCTCTATACGTTCACGGACGTGATATTTGACATTCATATACGAGTGAAGTAAAACTGTTTTGCCTCCACATCACCGCTTTCCACCGTACTCCACGACCTTCACCATCTAAACGTGTCTTGTCTCTTGTGACCAAATGTTTAGGAAGTTAAAGTATTAGGTAAAGTTTTAGCTACTACTCACTTAATTTGCTCAACCTTTAAATCCCCTACGTATTGACCTCTGTTTTCCCACATCGCTACACTTTACCATTTACATTACTATATTTTATTCCCTCCTGATTCGAAAAAAAAATAACTACAGAGATCTTGAAATTTTTTTCCTTGGTAATATTGTTTTCTTTCACGGCATGTTTGTATAGCAAATCAAGACACTATGTGCCGACCAAACAACAATGATATATTATCGACCAAAATATGACGGTAATCATCGACCAAGAGCAAGGATTTGTCCGTGAAATCAACAAGAGAAGGACAAGATCAGAAATGAAACTCGCACAGAAACCCCGAGAGATGACCCGTCATTGATCCGTACAGTTAGTTGACACTGTCTGATAATATTCTTTATAAATATATTGATAAATCACAGAAAAAAAATTGTCTATAAATGTTGAACTATAAAGCGTACATAGGAAACGAAACAGATGGATAGATCAGAAAATAGAATTATGTATGGATTTATAGGTAGGAGTTTCCTGTGAGAGTTCCAGTCCTTGATTGATTAACTGAGTAAGTGAGTGATTGACTTTTAGATGGAACAATAGATAGATCGACGTATAGATTGATAGCCAGAGACAATAATATTTAAGAAAAAACTATCACAAACAATAGCTAGATAGGCAGACATACAAATTGGGTGATAAACTGACACACAATTATAAAAATGAAATGATGGAGAGACAAATATGTAAATAAATTCTATAGGAAAATAGAAAAACAGCTGAGTTGAAATAAAACAAGTAATCTGTATATGAGAGGAGATGGAGAAGGAGAAAATAGACATACAAAAATAAAGACATAGCACGATAAATACATTCAAAATTCATGTCACATCCTGGATAATCACTAATCAGAGTGTTGTTGGTCTGCGCAGCTCACCTCTCATCACCACTCCCCTCCCGCACCCTCTATCCCTCCCACCTGCGCCAGCTCTGCCCTGATTCCCTCCTCGGAGACACGAACAATTCTCATTCCCTGATTTTCACACATTGCAGATAACAGTCCCCACCAACATAAAAAAAGAAAAAGAAAAAATTGGATAAAAAAAGATTGACAAAACCTCAAATTTATGCAAAATTAGTCTTCTTGTATCAGTCTGATGAGCTGGCCAGAAAAAAACAAAACAAAAAGGAGGCCAGCTTACACACACACACACACACACACACACACACACACACACACACACACACTGCATTATGTATCAAGATAATGGTTCAGAATACACGTCACTGCTCATCTGCCGTCATCTCACTCCTCATTGTTTCCGTCCCCGTGCCTGCCGTGGTACCATCCTGTCATCCTGACGCTCGTTATGTTCATTAGGACTGTAATTAAGCCCGCCCGTCATGCACCCTTGGGAGGTGTCTCAGTCTCCCTGATACACGCTGCCGACGGAGAGGAATCATGCACGTCCCAGCGATCTCACCAAGGCCTGTATCATCGCGTTTACCCACCCAAGACACAAACAAGTGGGCCACGGTCGTCACTTCCTGGTTCTCACTTCCTTGTCCCGCTACGTTAACGAGGTGAGGCCAGTGTACAGTGCTCGTAATAAATGCCCCAAGGATTCTTATCTCCTTTACATATTTTCCTTCCTCATCCGCGCATCTCGTATCTTTCCTCTTCGATTTCCGTTCGGGTCTGATCCTCTTTCTCCTCTTTCCTCTTTCATTTACTTCTATCAACCTTCATCCTCTTTTTTTTCGCTTTTCATATCTCTCCTCCCTTCCAACTCTCCGCTAGAAAAATAATCAGATACGATGTGCAAAGAAACAGCAGGGCTGTGATGTGGCAGGAGGACCTCCGTTCGCCCCTTGGCAATCCTCGTTGCTTACATGCGTTGAGAGGTTTAAAGTCACTTTTATGCTGCCCGTTGCACCATACCTTTCCAGGCCGCAGTGCCGAGAAAAATGCGGCGGACAGGGGCCCTCTCGAGATTAAAATCCTGGCACCACTAAAAACACATTTGCCTCCGATGACAACCGGACCACAAATTCCATTTTACACAAGTCAGGAACACGATTGTATGTCCATGTGTATATATATATATATATATATATATATATATATATATATATATATATATATATATATATATATATATATATATATATATATATATATATATATATATATATATATATATATATATATATATATATATATATATATATATATATATATATATATATATATGTGTGTGTGTGTGTGTGTGTGTGTGTGCACACACACCCACACACACACACACACACACACACACACACACACACACACACACACACACACACACACACACACACACACACACACACACACACACACACACACACACACACACACACACACACACACACACACACACACTCATGTGTCCTTGGACAGCATCCTGGTCTTGCCTCTTTAAACGCAACCACTTATTTTGTCTCACCTCCTGAACTGAGGCACATCATCCTGACGGTGGTGCCATCCTCGTAGGGACCGATAGGACCTTCTAGGCGCTGGCCGGACTCATCTTGGATCCTAGGGTATCCCGGGGGATCTATGTGGATAGAGAGGGAAAAGAAGTTTAATACAATAAAGATATACAGCATAAGTTTCTCTTTAATTCCCATAATCATAATCAATTACATATCGTCATGCGATTTTGGAATTCATTGGCATGGAAGTTAAGCGTATTGTATCAATAAGACTCCAGGAATATGCTGAATTATATGTCGCACTTTATCTCAATTATTTGAGACTCATTGGCGTTCCACTTCAGCTGTCCCTTATTTGGTATCGTCTGACTGAGTTCCCCACTGCCACTCACCCTTGACGCTGAGAGTAATCCTCTGTGACCAAGAGGGCGACCCCTTAAAGTGCACCTTGCACCTGTAGCTTCCCTCATCCCGCCCCCGCACGTCCCTCACCAGCAGCTGGGCGGGGGAGTGGGAGGTGTCAAACAAGGCCCGTTGTTTCGACCCCCACACCTGCTCGTCCCCCCACTGCTGTGGATGGCCTGCTCCATTCCCCCTTCCTTCCAGCCCACGGGAGTCATAGCTGAAAAAGAAAAAAATTAAACTTAGTTTACCTCATATTATATTCGTGGTAATGTGTACTTTAGTATCAAAGTTCGCAGAAGAAACTGTCGGTTAGTGTTTGTAGTAGAAGAACAGAGATAAGATTTGCCCCTCCAGTCCTATCAACAAGCCAGGTCAGCCAGACCTCTATATTTCTCTATTTTTTTATTATTCTTTCGTGAGGTGTGACTTCCTTCCCTTTTTCATCATTAAATCTTGCCTAACCATTAGCACAACTCTTTCTTAACCCTCCGCTTCTTCAGCTATAAAGAACTAACAAGCCGCCACCATTCCAGCACTGCGTGCAGCATCAGGCGGCGTGTCCTGCGCCCTTCACCCACGCGCTGCTGGAGAGTGTGGAGGGATCGATGTCTTCTTTGATGTATTTACATTTCCTGATTAATACATTGCAGATTACATTCACTAGTTATAAAAGAGTGCATCGTTTAGTTCCCTAAAGAAATTGTTTAATTACATAAAAAGTATCCATCTCAAAAGGTTATTTTGAAATTCCATATAAAAGTCTCGTACGGGTGTGGATGTTTATATGAGGTAGTTTGATGTTCCTTTGTTAAGAATTGCAAATGAAGATCTAAACTACAACCTGCCTCTTAAAAAGGCGTTCTAATGAATATTAAAGCGTGACATTGTTCTTCGTGAATGTGGACGTAATATATTACTGTGAAACATGAAGAAACAGAGTAATACGAAATGAATCCATTGCGTCTTTATTTACCGTATTTAGCAGCATTTCTTGAACATAAATGGAACAAGAGATTTCACGGGTAAATAAATTTTTCCTACTCTTGCACCGGAGTAGGGAAATAGAAATTATTCCGGAAGATTCTGATGATCTTAATCGTGTATTTATCTGCACTATGTATGTGCATTCACCCAGGAGTGTATTCGATTTCAAAGACTTATTGTAAATACTAACTCTAGTACTAGATTAGTATTTTACATAAAGTGGTCTCTAGATAATACATAAAAATTCAAAGCTATTATCTTTTCATTATTATTATTGTTTTATTTATTTATTATTATTATTTTTTTTTTTTACGTCGAGGCCTATAGCGCCTGTAGGCTCACTTGAAGAGTGTGTAGGAAGCGCTGTTCAGCTTCCGCCCATTAGTGGCGCAAGCAATTTTATTTATAGTGGTACCCATATTAGGGTCCATATCTCCACCCAAGCTCACCTTGGGTGTAACCACCTAGAACCTGGGTATCATGGTGACATATAGGTAACTTTAAACCACTCGACAAATGGCAAAGTGTTTAAGGCGGTACGTGTTGGGATTAGAACCTACGCGTGGACGTCTGCCCGATCTCACGCTCAGCACCTTATCCACTACGCCACCGCCTATTTTATGGAAGAGAAAAAAAAAAGGAAAGTTCACAATATAATCTGACCCATTGCATCACGTGAGGAAATACCATTTACTGCTGCGGCACTAACACACCGATGGTAATTTATGCTTACGCATCATTCATTTACTACTGTCATTCGTGCAATGAGGAATTACCATACACATCAAATATGCATGTGGGTGGTCCGGTATTGTTGTGGACATCAACATATCTTTCTTAATTTATTTTCACTCATTATTCTTTTTTTTTTTTTTTTTTTTGTCCTCTGAAGTAACGAACTATCATTGCGAGTACTCTTATATCCCGCAATTTGACTAGATCAGCAATGCAATGACATGGCGAAGTGATTCCACCATTGTAATTCAAAACAGTCATTGTGCTGCATTTGTTTTCCTTTTGTGATAATAAAGAATTACGTATGATATGGTAGTAAGAGGAAGAACATAAATAAATACTCCCCATTATTCATATGTCAGTCAAATCACTTGAATATCACTTTTAAGATGTAGGCAAGTCTTCCATTTAGGTTGCGTACTGCTATGATTGGATGCTAGAAAATTTATTGTATAATTTGATCAAATATAAATCAACTACAAGGGAAAATAAGCAATATACACATACTATATTTCACATATGTAGCATATATTCCATTGTTATTGTGTCATATCTCTGCGTCTATGGGGGAGCAGGATAGAAAAGAGGAATGGAGGGAGAGTTTTGGGAGAAGGAAGGGAATAGTTGAGCAAATGAAAGGTTCCATGATTTGAGAGGGACTGTATATAATGGACAGGGAATGAAGAGAAAGGAAAAGAGGGGGCTGTGGTAAAAGAAAATATATGTCTCACATCACGCTCTATATATAAGAACCATAAAAAACAGACGAACCTGGACAACAAGGAAAAAAAAGACATTTATGAAGAGCTCCTTCTTTTTCATCTTGGAATCTTGTTCTTTTCGTACAATCACCATTCCTACCAAATCCTGTTCATTCTTCCCTCATAATTTCCAAAATGTGATCCACTAACTAACGACTAACTAATCAACAAACTGAATAAGAATAATTAACTAGATGCCTAGATAACCATTCAACTAAGAAGTAAGTGTTAACTCACTCTCTCAGTCACTCTCACACACTCCTTAACTGACTACCTAAATTCAAATCATTTTTATAGGTTTGAATAAAGAAAAGATCTAAGCAACGAGATACAACACTGAAATTACAGAATCGTTTCCCTTGTAGTAATATTGTCTGCACGTTACATCACACATCTGTCACTACTTATATGATCTAAACAAATACTAGGTAAGATCCACCAATCTTTTATTTCATTTCCTAACCGCATCATTCATCCATTCAGACAGACACGATCCTTGTAACATATGTTGGAAAGAATCAGAGACACGCTCTCGGGAACTTAAGAACAATTATCGCATTATTTTATCCCTTGACTTCCATCGGTTCTTGTCGCCTCGTACTTATGGCGGCGATAAATAGATTAGATGAAGAGCATGATTTCTCTTAGGGAGCAATCGGCCACGTGGAGTTAGCAGACCGATCCGAGGATCCTATTATTGGACCCATCTGTTACGAGAGAGAGAGAGAGAGAGAGAGAGAGAGTTATATGAAGAGTATAAAGTAAAAAGTGGAAAGTGACGAAAAGAAATAGTTCAGAAAAGAAAGAAAAAGTGAATTCAGAAAAATAACGGAATCCAGAAAAGAAAAATATTAAAAACTCAACATTCAAAGACGTAAGAGTATAAAAGAAAAAAGATGAATGAACGAGCTTCGTAAAGGAAAAATGAGAGAGAGAGAGAGAGAGAGAGAGAGAGAGAGAGAGAGAGAGAGAGAGAGAGAGAGAGTTATATGAATTTATGTTTCCCCTTGTATTTTTAGACTTATCTCTATTTGCTTCCTTATTTATGTTTATTTACCATGATTTCTTTGTTTACTTATCTATCTAGTTGTAAGATCTGACAGGTCATAATAGAAAAAAAAAACGAATATATGACAACAAAAATTTATGAAAAAATAGAAGAAAGCATCCTTCAAACATAAATAACGAGAATTCATATTACAACAACGAGACCTTTCTGCATATCCGGAACATAACATATACATCAAGAGAAACTTATTTATTCATCTGCTCATATTTCATCTATGTCCTTTAATACCACATTACGTGTACAGCTTTTTATATGCTCCAAATTTTACTGCATCTTATAGTATACTCTGAACCTTCCTGACTGCAGATCCCAAGAAAATGATGATAAGTTTAACTAGATACATGTGTTCGTATAAGACAAGCCGTATATGTTTTACTTTGATGAATAGTTTACGGCATAACGTTATTTTAAGACCGCGAGAAGCTTAAAACCCTGCTCCTCTCCTTTAATCATTGGAACACCTGTGATTTGCAGAGGCGAGGTGACGCAGGATGGAGAATAACATGCTGCATGTCTCTAATTAACTTGTGATTAATAATGTATGCCTAGATGTATTAGTCTGGGAGAGATTGACGGTGTGTGTGTGTGTGTGTGTGTGTGTGTGTGTGTGTGTGTTGTTTCACTGTTTGATCTGCTGCAGTCTCTGACGAGACAGCCAGACGTTACCCTACGGAACGAGCTCAGAGCTCATTATTTCCGATCTTCGGATAGGTCTGAGACCAGGCACACACCACACACCGAGACAACAAGGTCACAACTCCTCGATTTACATCCCGTACCTATTCACTGCTAGGTGAACAGGGGCTACACGTGAAAGGAGACACACCCAAATATCTCCACCCGGCCGGGGAATCGAACCCCCGGTTCTCTGGCTTGTGAAGCCAGCGCTCTAACCACTAAGCTACCGAGCCGTGTGTGTGTGTGTGTGTGTGTGTGTGTGTGTGTGTGTGTGTGTGTGTGTGTGTGTCCGTGCATTAAAATAACTCTTTAAACTCTTATCTCTTAGCTCGAACTCATTCAAGGAGGTTTATAAGCACTCTACTTCTTCTGCATTCCCCAGTTCAATAATGTGTGAATTACCTGAGAGCTCCGATGTGTAAGCCGGCGCGTTCTGCCGGTGCTTGATGGAGAGCTTGGTGCAACGTCATAAAAGGGATGTGTGAGGCTCTTACGTTCATGTATTAGATGAAATATAAAAGGAAGATTGTCCGGGGCCGGCACTGTTCTCTACTACCCGGCGTGAAGTGTGGGGCGAGCCGAACGAGGGTCGCGGCACGTACAAGAAAGGAATGGGTATTACATATTGTAGTGGCTGATACAAAGGTTACTACTATTGTATGTGGTGTTGCCGTGGCTATTGTTCTTGCTGCAGCTGCTATTCCTGTTACTACTATTGTTCTTGCGGGTTGCTTCTTTTTGTCTTTAGTAGTAATAGTAGTAGCAGCAGCAACAACAGTAGCAGCAGTGGTAGAAGTAGTAGTAGTAGTAGTAGTAGTAGTAGTAGTAGTAGTAGTAGTAGTAGTAGTAAGGAAGTAGTAGGAAGGAAAATATACAAAAGAGATGGTAACAATGTTGTATAGTTCTATAAAGAGAGATATTAACAAGACAGAATATATCAATACCTATAATGTATTTGTCCTATTTAGTAATGGAACTAGATTAACTATCGCCGTTGTTCATGTTGTTGGTATGGTTTTATTGTCAGTAGTGGTGGAGATGATGATAATGGTGTTTTTTGTTTCTGTCGCCATAGTGTTGCTGTGTTGCTGTTATTGTATTTGGTGTTGTTGATGTTGGTGATGGTGATGGTGATGTTAGTGCTGTTCTTCTGTTTGTTCTTGGCAGTGGTAATGGAGGCAGCAGCAGTATTGTCCTTTTCCTTTCTCTTTCTTTTCTTTTCTTCTTTGTTTTGTTTTCTTCTTTGGTCTTGTTGAAGACTGTTATGTTTGTGTTGTTGGTGGTGGTGGTAGTGGCGGCAGTCGATAAGGAGAAGGGAAAGGAGAAAGAGAAGAAGAAAGCTGGATAAAAGACAAAGAAGAAGAGAAAAGGAGGAACTAAGAGAAAAAAATTTTAAAGAAGGGAAAAGATAAATAAAAGACTTATAGAAACAAACATTTGAGGGTCATGATTTTTCTTCCCAAACAGCCCCGGGAGGGAAGGCAATCAAGGAGATGCATGCCAAGTCACTGCAACGCTCGCTTTGGCACGTTCCGCTTCCTTTCTTTGTCCTTATAATCATCATTACCATTATTATTATTATTATTATTATTATTATTATTATTATTATTACTGTTACTATTATCATTACTTATTACTGTTATACTCATCATTCATTCATACGTCAATTGCAAAAGTCTCTCTCTCTCTCTCTCTCTCTCTCTCTCTCTCTCTCTCTCTCTCTCTCTCTCTCTCTCTCGTATTTTCTTCATTCTTCGTCTCGTACATTTGCTGCTTCTTCTTCTTTCTCTTCCTCGTGCTCCTCCTTCCCTTTTAACGTCACTCAGCGCGCGTGCTTTTTGTGTCTGGAGCTTTTGTGTTTAGATTAAATATTTAGTCGTCGTTTTTAGGTGAGGGCACCGGTAATAATGGTAACAATGGCTCGAGTTGTGGCAGCGGTAGGGATGGCGGTTGTGGCAAGTGGTAGTGGTTGTGGTGGTAATAATAGCGGTAATAACAGTACTAGTAGTAGTTTTTGTTGTAATAGTAGTAGTTGTAGATGTTGTAATAGTAGTAGTAATTGTAGTAGTAGTAGTAGTAGTAGTAGTAATAGTAGTAGTAGTAGTAGTAGTAGTAGTAGTAGTAGTAGTAGTAGTAGTAGTAGTAGTAGTAGTAATAACAGTATGGTGACGACGGCGATGATAATAATTGTAATGATAATAATAGTAATACTACTACTACTACTACTAATAATAATAATAATAATAATAATAATAATAATAATAATAATAATAATAATGATGATGATATTAATAATGATGATATTAATGACTAATGATAATAATAATAACTATAATGATAATAATAATAATAATAATAATAATAATAATAATAATAATAATAATAATAATAACAATAATAATGATAACAGTAACAATAATAATAATAATAATAATAATAATAATAATAATAACCACACAAATAATAACAACAATAATAATGATGATAATAATAATAATAATAATAATGATAATAATAATAATAATAATAATAATAATAATAATAATAATAGTAATAATAACAATAATAATAATAATGATAATAATAATGGTAATAATAATGATAACAATAATAATAAGAATAATAATAAGAATAAGAATAATAATAATAATAAGAATAAGAATAATAATAATAATAATAATGACAATAATAGCAATAGCAATAACCATAACGACGATAGAGAACAAAGCAACAGTTTCCATCCAGATCAGCGCTACACTTTTTTTCTCACTCCCACACAAAGAGAATGGAGGGAGTGGTGGTGGCATTCTTGGCCTGCCCGATGGAAGGATTCATTTGTATATAGCGCGGCACCTTTGTAGCTTCTCCTGACGCTATACTATTATTACATATTTACCGAGGCCAACTCCGGTCTTGTTATTTCACCCTCAATTTTTTTTTATTTATTTATTTATTTATTTGTTATTTTTTTTTATAAGAGGGTGATGTAGATTTAGTCGTGAATTAATTGTATGTACAGTGAGAGGAAGTGATAATGTATGATCTCGTATCCAGGAAGGAGGAACGTAACCAGCTGATTCCTTAGAGCTGCAGGGAAGGAAAAGTTTATAGTATTTGGGTTTGCTTCTTTGTATTTTAGTTTAGATGAGTTAATTGTCAGTGTGTATTATTGTGTGTTCTTTTTCATTATTTTTTTGTATATATATTTTTTTTTGCATGGCTAATTAAGTATATATATATTTCTTTTTTAACTTTCTTTTTTTTTCATATATATATTTTTACATAGAGCTGTTTGTTGTTTTATTCATTTATCTTTTTCTACTTTTTTTACGCCTTTTATATTTCGTTTTATCACATACATTTATTATTAGTTCAGTTTTTCTTTCCTACTTTTTCATATCCTCTTTACATGACATTTTTTTTCTAATTCTCTCTCTCTCTCTCTCTCTCTCTCTCTCTCTCTCTCTCTCTCTCTCTCTCTCTCTCTCTCTCTCTCTCTCTCTCTCTCTCTCTCTCTCTCTCTCTCTCTCTCTCTCTCTCTCTCTCTCTCTCTCTCTCTCTCTCTCTCTCTCTCTCTCTCTCTCTCTCTCTCTCTCTAATATATACTTTCTTCAACGTAAAAGCTTTGTACATTACCGTACGTCAGTTTTCATTTCCTATTTCCTTGATTCTATACTCGTTTTTTAAGAGGAAGCTTTACCTGATCTGCCTTTGAATTACTATATGGTGTGCAGGTGACTATATTGCACACACGGACAGACAGACATACAGACAGACATACAGGCAAGCAGACATACGGATAAATGGATGAGTAGATGGATAGATTGATTGTAAAATTGATAGATAGATAGATAGATAGATAAACGTATTGGCAGGTAGGTAAATAGATAGATCCTTTTTTTTTTATATTGAACGTAAAATCAAGGTCAGCGAGGGGAGGTTATCTAAGTCAGGGGTTCTCAACCTGGAGTACGCGTACCCCCAGGGGTACGTGAGAGGAATTTTTGGGGTACGTGGCGGGTTTCTCAAAATGCTTCAGTTTTAAATAGCAGCAAATTCGTTTGTAGTATACAATGTGTCCTTCACTAGAACCAGGACACGTTAACAACGTTAACAAGGAAACTCTTGGAGTTATATCACTTGAGAGGAAGCTCTCTTGGATTACAGTTGCCACACAACCTTGCAAACCTATAATATTTGCTCCGATTTCTTATCTTATATGTTATTCACACACACAGTGACTTATTTATCACTGTTACTAGTTACAAGTTGCAACTAGCTGCAAGCAACACTAGTTCACTGCCATAATGATCGAAAATTGTCTGATATAGTTCCTTTTGGTAAATGCATTGCATGTTAGTCACATATAGTGTCTCCCTGTGAGGTACCAGTTCCTATCGACACTACCTCATAGAAACATACTAATATTAATTAAAAATTGTGTCTGCTCCACATATATAACACAATTTAAACTTAATAAACTAAGTCAATAAACCATGCATTTATTGTTACCCTTCCTGACGCTGCATTGTGGGTAAGGGGTACGTGATCAATACTGAAAGACTTCGAGGGGTACATCACATTAAAAGGTTGAGAAGAAGAAGAATTAACCTGTGCAGAAGCGAGGTGAAATGTGTGTTAAGGTTCCGTGCTGTCTTCAAGTCTCTAGAAATGAAAGATCTTGGTACACCAGACAATTATGTTTTGCTCTATATTATGATGTCAGTCGTATAAACTCAAGTAACTATAAAGAAATACCATGGTAGAATAAGAACAGAAAAATACTGGTAGGAGTAAAACCCTGGCAAATCAATAGATACATCGTAATACAGTGTTTAGAGACGATTACTCTGTACCGCGAGACGATACTGACTCTCTCCTGCGAACACTGAAATTGTGACAGTTTGGGTCCTCTCCTATTGATATTAATCAAAGTATTGCGATTTATTCACAATAGTAATATATTACACTCCGACGGAACACGGGCCTAATGTGTTTGAGATGTGGCATTTTGTTATAGTACATTTCGCTCTATATAGCGACTGTTTAGGACTAAAAAACTGTAGCTTCAGGTAGATATTCAATAATGTTATCTATCGATTTTCAGTCTTAAAGTAGGGAAAATTACGAATATTGATGCATTTCTTTTATAGTCCTCCTTGCTTCTCGAAAAGGTGCACGAATTTAGAAAAGGTTGAAGAACACTAAACTGTACCCTGAAAAAAATACAGTAAAAAGATAAGATAAAATGACCAACATCTCTATTATTATGGAAGCTAATAATAATACCAAGACTAATTAAGTAATTCAGAGATAACGAAACGAACGACGATCACGAGAGCTTCCACGATAACAGTGTGTACGATAAGATTTGATTCCAGATTCCTCGATAGCGCTCCGAGTTTCCAAGATAACAATGGCATTCCAGTTTCCTCGATAGCGATGCAAGTTTCCAAAATGACGATGCCTTTCCATGATAAAGATGCCCTTCCAGTTTCCAAGATAATAATGCGAGTTTCCACGATCAAGATGCAATTCCAGTTTCCACGGGAACGATGCGGGTTTCCACGATGTCGATGCGGTTCCAGTCCTCACGATGCGATTTCAAGACACAATATTGAAGTCCACTTGCCTACACAGGTACTGGGACGAACCCTTTCACCCCGTAAGGATCCACCCAACACCCTTGAGTGCGAGTAAAGTGACGCTGCCACCTTCCTGCGCTGCAATTGAAGTCCACTTGCCTACACAGGTACTGGGATGAACCCTTTCACCCCGTAAGGATCCACCCACACCCTTAGGTGCGAGGAGAGTGGCGCTGCCACCTCACTGCGACGCAATTGAAGTTCACTTGCCTACACAGGTACTGGGGCGAACCCTTTCACCCCGTAAGAGTTCACCCCAGACCCGTGAGTGCGAGGAGAGTGACGCTGCCACCTTACTGCGCCTCACACGGGTAGCCATGAGCATAACCCGCCACACTCCACTCCCCAAACACTGTCAGTGAGTCCTTTTCACCCCGTAAAGGACCACTGGTACGGTCAGTGCCTGGCTCATGGCGCACAGCGTGCCCTCGTTCATGGCGAGTTGTTCAGCCCGATGTCATTATAAGCAGAGGTCCTGTACACACCACTCACCACCAGACTCTATGCAAGGAGCCCTTATCACCCCTTAAAGGCCCCTCACGGCATCATCTGATGGACGGTAGACACGGCACCCTGCTTAAGGCGACGCCTTGCCTAGTATGAGGCGCTGCAAGTTGACAACAATCAGTGAGCTTGAAGCCGCGAAGGAAAATGAGTCCACGCTAACAATGGGATTCCACGACAGGTTGCGATTCCAGTGTCCACGGTACAGATGTGTTTGTTGAGGATA
Source organism: Portunus trituberculatus (assembly GCF_017591435.1). NCBI lineage: Eukaryota > Metazoa > Arthropoda > Malacostraca > Decapoda > Portunidae > Portunus > Portunus trituberculatus. Next base: position 16,647,041 of record NC_059297.1, read on the forward strand.
ACGATCCGTTTATCGAGGCTAACGGTGCGGCGATGGCGATGGCGAAACGATCCAAAGTATTATTACCTACACAGGTACTGGGACGAAACTTTTACCCAGAAAGGGTCAACCCCAGTCCCGTGGTTATGAGAGCAGTGACGATGCAACCTTGCAATGCCTCACACAGGTCGCCATGAGCAATGACCCGCCACACACCACTCCCCAAACGCTGTCATGAAGTGAGTCCTTTTTACCTAACCTAACCTAACCTAACCTAATCTAACCTAACCTAACCTAACCTAACGTAAAGGACCACTGGTACTGTCAGTGCCTGGCTCATGGCACAGCGTGCCCTCGTTCATGGCGAGTTGTTCAGCCCGGTGTCATTATAAGCAGAGGTCCCGTACACACCACTCACCATCATATTCTATGCAAGGAGCCCTTATCACCCCTTTAGGGCCCCTCACGGCACCATCCGGTGAGTGGTAGACATTGATCTCTTGCTTATGGCGACCCTTGCCTAGTGTGATGCGCTGCAAGTGGACGACTAGTAGTGAAGCTTGAGGCCACCAAGGAAAAGCAGGACCTGCAGCCAGTTCCCTGCCTTGGGCCCCAGGCCGGACCCGACGGCCACCTCCTTCCCCCGTGCGGCGCCCAAGGCCGTCACGGCCCTCAAACATCTTTAGGCCGAAAGTTCTCAATCGTCGTTTTAATTTTGATTCGAATATAAAATCGTCGATGGTAAATGAAAAATAGCTTTGGTGTGAAAGTGTGCAAGAGTTAGCTGATTAATGAAACAAGGTGAGGCAGCTTTGCTCCGGAGTATTTAGTGTACTTTGCATGTTGCTGCCGTGAATGTGTACGTGTTTGTAGGTAACTGGATAGAAACAGTAGACCAATGGTAGTTGTGTAGCTATTGGGGAACTTTTGAAAATTAGTTAAGCTTCTGGATAGAGTGGATGAGTGCACACAGGTTTGCGTGTCTTATACATAAACTGCCACTTGTAAACATAAATTTTTCTATTTCATGCTCTTAGAAAAAAGCAAACTTAGTTTTCTTTATTTCCCTGATCACAATGACGTGTAAATATCAATGTTTCAATCATAAGGAAACACTAGGAGAGGACCCAAACTCCCGTTGAAGTTGCCAGATTCAACAGATATCGTAATATTTCACAGAAAAGATGGTCAACTGCATATCGTATATTTTTGGATATTCTTTTGTCACGTAAGGAGATATCAAGATAGGTAAAGTATTTCTAAACATGTATCTACGACAAAAAACGCTATAATAGTAGAGTTAGGTTATAACTATGCATTGTGTTTTTTTATATACCATCTTGCTCTATTCCTGGGACAAAGATTACTTCTTCCTCAATTGATAGCTCGAAGTTAGTATGATATTTTCTTTCCTTCTAGGTTAGTAAGTAGACTACAAGACACCATGAACCTATGAAGCCCCGTAAATGAGATTATTTTCATAACTTAGAAATCAAAGTCTGATAATGAGATTGTCTATTGCCAACCAAACCGTTCTGCATAGACGTCTTCAGCGTCATAGAGACCTAATGATGTTAGCTCATGGACAGTGGCCATCCTGACAGCGCGAAACCACATGGGGTTCATAAGAAGATTTCCAGGGGTACTTAGATAGCTGATCTAATAAAATCCTTTGCAGTGCCATTGCATATTGAGTTCCATGTTCCATGTGACAATACTGGGGGTACTGGTAGATGGTCTTATAACTCAGGGGGTTCTTAACGATAAAAAGGTTGAGAACCCCTGATCTAAGTGGTGTATTGTGGCCGACCCTCAGAATGGCTGTGGAACCTTCCTTCCTTTCAATGAATTTTCTTTACAGTGTATATTGATGCTGTCTCCTGCACCATTATTCTCTTTCTTTCGGTATTGCTGTTTGTGGTTTGTGGTGACGATTTCTAGGACTGGTGCTGATGGTTGTGGTGGTGGTGGTGGTGGTGGTAATTATGCTGGTAGTGATGGAAGAGTTGTTGTTATGGTTGTTTTGTTGTTGCTGCTATTGTTGTTGTTGTTGTTGTTGTTGTTGTTGTTGTTGTTGCTGTTGTTCTTATTGTTGTTTTCTTGTTATTGTCGTCGTCGTCGTCTTCGTTGTTGTTGTTGTTGTTGTTGTTGTTGTTGTTGTTCTTCTTCTTCTTCTTCTTCCTCTTCTTTTCTTTTTCTTCTTCTTTTTCTTCTTCTTCGTACTTTTCTTCTCCGCATTCTTCTTCTTCTTTGTCTTCTTCTTCCTCGTCTTCTTCTTCTTCTTCTTCCTCGTATTCTTCGTATTCTTCTTCTTCTTCTTCTTCTTCTTCTTCTTCTTCTTCTTCTTCTTCTTCTTCTTCTTCTTCTTCTTCTTCTTCTTCTTCTTCTTCTTCTTCTTCTTCTTCTTTTTTTCTTCTTCTTTTCTTCGCATTCTTCTCTTTTGTGTATTTGTACTTGTTTTTGTTCTTCTTGTCCTTTTTTTCTTGTTCTCCTCCATCTCCTTTTTGTTTTTCTTTTCCTTCTTCTCCTTCTTCTCTTTCTTCTTCTCTTCTTCTTCTTCTTCTTCTTCTTCTTCTTCTTCTTCTTCTTCTTCTTCTTCTTCTTCAACATGAATCCATCCTCTACAACAACTTCCATGCCTCATCCTATCCAACACGAACATCATTTATCAGAAAACAAACGGTAAACAAACAACATGGTCAGAATACCTTAGTTATTGGCTATATTTATTTTCTCTCCTAGGGCTAATAAAGCGACGCAGCGGGAGACATTTCACTTATTGGTATGGTTATTGCATAGACATGTGTTTCTCCTGACGCTCCAACGTTCAGAAAAATAACAGGGTACCTTTAAACACTTAGTAGGTAGTTACTCTAATGTTATCCCAGTAGCGCTAGAAGACACAAGGGTATATATCAGAATTACATCCGTATTACCCTGCCGAAGTATGTGTTTTCATGGCAGAAGTATTCATAGGTTTGTTTCTTAAAGCTATTGGCATCGTTTCTTTTTCTGTATACTTACCTATTCTAGCACATTACGCTTTACTCTCTCTCTCTCTCTCTCTCTCTCTCTCTCTCTCTCTCTCTCTCTCTCTCTCTCTCTCTCTCTCTCTCTCTCTCTCTCTCTCTCTCTCTCTCTCTCTCTCTCTCTCTCTTTCAATGGAATATTATACAATGTTGCTAACCAAGTGAAAATTGTTCCGTCTGGCTGAGTGAGCCGAGCGTCATTCTCTAATAATAACGACGAAACGTTGGAAAAGAAGGTACGAGGCAGGGGCGTCATTATTTCCACAGCTCAAATATTTCAAGCCCCCAGACAGAGAAGTTCCGCTTTAAAAAGAAGAAGAGGGTAAAGAAAGCAATAAAAGAAGCTACGTAACAGAAAAAAAGTAAGACAAAGACCCAGACAAACTCGACGTAATTTCAGGTGTGGTCTCTTCAGTAGCCAGAAACGTAACTGGTGTTTGAAGTAGGAGTGATTTTTTAACCCTTTGACTGGTGAAGACACAGCTAGACTGTAATACCTTACTTGATAGACTCAATACAGCAATTCAAATTAAAGGCACGTGAAGGATCTCAAGAGTCAGTAATCACGGTTTTTGCTGCCAGTTATTATTATTATTATTATTATTATTATTATTATTATTATTATTATTATTATTATTATTATTATTATTGAACAAGCTTCAAGAAAAGTCAAAACAATCAAAAGATGAAAGAAAACTAAGCACTTGATCACTCCTTTTCTCATTTTCTCGCCAGTGTTGTCTTTCATAAATATACTCTAAGGTTGCCCCAGATTATTCTATGAACCTTGAAGAGGAGCCATAAAAGTCAAAATATAAAGCATTGGCAAGTGGGAGAGGGAGGGAGGTATTCTTAACTTCCCTCTGTAAAGAAAATAACGAAGTCTGGCGGCCTAATCTTCTCCAAATCATGATTATCTCACCCTCGTTTCCTGTCGGCGGGAAGAACGAGATGAGAAGATAAGGAGTCACGTAATCAGATAATGGCTGACCCAAATTTCCTCTCTTATCAATATTCTATTTATTTTTATGAAAGTATATTCTATTTGAGGCGTATTTTGCATTCTGAAAATTTTCTCATCTTTGTAAAAGGTTCAAATGCCCAAATGCCTTTCTTTGATCTCGACTCTGTTTTCGTTTCTTTTCTCCGTCCCCTTTTGTATTTTTGCCGTAAAGCGTGACGTCTACAGCTTTAACGTGAACCTGATTGGCTGATGTGGTCGCCTATCAGCAGGAGCTCTGCCAATAGGAGATGGAAGAAAATGGTTTGCACCCTAAAACCCACGCCAATTTTCCTTCCTTCGTTCACTCAGTTAAAGGATGAAGACCTGATATTTTGGCATCTGTGCAAGTGCCACGTAAATAAAACACATCCAAGAAGATTCCTCCATGAATGATTCCTTCAAAATTACATCTCATTCAATCGATTCTCTCAACTAGCATCAGAAAACGTAACCTGATTCATCATTGAGGAATTATATCGTGAGTAAATCGTATGGAGGAAATTTGTTTTTTTGGGGAAAGTATTCATGAATGATAAAAGTTTGAATCATGGGAATAAGAACTTTTACTGATATTGCTGTGGGAGAAAATTTGGATATTTCGAATGTTATCTTCCATAAACAATTTATAACCACATCATGACAGCCTAACGTAATCAAACTATCTGGAATATGAAGGTATGTGGCCATGCTCACCTTTAACCACACCAAGGAAAGTAATGCAATGTGACAAAATTGTAGTAGCTGCGTTGAATAGTTTTTTCTTCTTTTTCGAAATACTCATCCTGTGATTCATGATGTGGTATTATGTGTACCCTGCTGCTGGTGCACCACACGTCACTAAGACTCACGCACTCACACCGCTGTCTGACTCATCGAGGGCAAGAACAGCGTAATATACCGACGGCCATCTACCGGAAGACAGTGGTGCGTGGTTACTGAAATCAAGGTGAACATACACGCCATTCAATTTTCTGGAAACTCTTGTAGTGATTCACGGTTCAGATTAAGGCTTTCAACATTTCATATTATTTTCATCTATGTATATATTTTTTCATGCATTTCTATTTATTTTCTTATGAATTCTTATTCATCGCAACACCCTCAACTCCAATTCTCCCCAGTCCATTTCATTTATTTATTTTTTTCACTGTATTAAAAAAATATTTACAACTGTTGCAGTTTTCACTCATATGAAACAAATATAATTTTTCAAATATATATGTATATACAAATATTTTTTTCTACTTTACACACCCAGGCCGTGTGTGTGTGTGTGTGTGTGTGTGTGTGTGTGTGTGTGTGTGTGTTGCTATTATTTTTCTCTGTTCTTTTTGCATGTGTGTATATTTTCTTTCCTTCTTTCCTCTTTGCTACCCGAGGCCAGTAAAGAAAAAACACAAGCAAGAATAATGGAAACAGCAGAGCTTTTTCATGTGCTCATCTTTGAACGAAATGTGGCACAAGGATGAGGAAAAACGGGACGGGGAAAAAGACACAGGGAAGAGAAAGATAACAAATGATACAAAAAAAACAACTGGAAAAGAAGCAAATAGTGATATCTGAAGAGAGAGAAAGATGAGAGAAACGATAAACGAATATCGGAAGAAGGATTTGAGGAAGGAAAGAGAAGGGTAGAAGAAACAAGGATAAAAAGGGGGGAGGATGAGGAAAAGGGAGAAGGGGAGGTGTTCGTGGCTTATCGTAGCGGGCGGGGAGGCAGAATGTGGCCTCGTAAATATAAGAGGACAGCAAATCCAGTCAGGCCATTTTTGTCTTGAGGGCAAAGGAGAGCGTGAGAGAGAGAGAGAGAGAGAGAGAGAGAGAGAGAGAGAGAGAGAGAGAGAGAGAGAGAGAGAGGATGGGGAAGGAAACGAGGAGGATGGCAAAAGTGAAAAGGTAAAACGATAATGCATGATGTCATGAAATAGAGTTTATTTATAAGGATTGTATATTTGATAAAAGAAACTATAATATTAATAGCGGAAATGTGTGTGTGTGTGTGTGTGTGTGTGTGTGTGTGTGTGTGTGTGTGTGTGTGTGTGTGTGTGTGTGTGTGTGTGTGTGTGCGTTATGACACCTTTAGGAGTGCCTTCTGAAGAGCAGATTCAATCAGGCGTGAGTGTTGGGCGGTCGGAAGGTGGTGAGGGGAGTGGGGGACCGAAGTGGTGAGGTGGAGCCAACGTGGAGGAACGACGGCTAGGGAAAGGATGTGTTGTGCCGGCGATGGGGAGGAGCAATATGGGGAGGGGGAAGGCAGGTAATGGAAAGAGTGATGAGGGTGGGGGAGAACTCTTCGAGGGTGTCGTCATTGGTAGTTTTCAGCATGTTAAGAAACTATTATCAAGTTAAGAGCCTTTTTCCGTTTTACAGGAATAGTTTCCAGGCCAGGAACCTTCAGTGTCTGAGGTTGATGCCCTGTTGAGGTTAACTTAATTCTTTCTTAATCCTTTGACTGCTCTATGACTCCCTTCAAGCTTCATAAAGTGATTTGGTGCAAGGCTAGTGTGTTCTTTATAAAGCTTTCACTCTGACATGGAGCAACTCAAAGGTTTTTAAAGCTACGTTATATTTTTCCTCGGTCAGCTGAATAGACACGTTTACGGTATCACCGAAGTTTTAATTATGAGGCTAAGAAGTTAAACCTGGAACCATATATAATAAGATTATTTCAGATTTGAGTTCATTTATTTATGTGTTTTCCTTGACTGCTTTTTACTGAAATATAGCGTAGAGATGAAAGCATTATTGGATGTTGGATGAATATCAAGAGCGCTGGAGCATGACCAAATTTTCTTACTATAAAAATTTAAATCAGTTTAATTCAGGCTTTAATATCTGCGTTTGCCTTATTTATTTCCTTCTCTGTAACATCATATAAAGATATCTCGACAACACTGGGTACATGCCAAGACTCGCTGGAGCCGCGATTTCCTGAGAAGGACACGCGTGTGATAACAATACAAAAACACGAGACTCCAAAAGAGCTACAAAGTCTTAAGGTAAATGGGAGAACACAAGGTCTCGCTTCGCAGTGAAGGCGCCGGTAGCCATGTTTTTTTCTCTCTCTTTTTCTTTTCTTAATAGAATATTTCGAAACAGTAACTTGAAATTCTTGGAGAAATCCAAAAGGGTAAGTTTCATTTGATTCTTGTAGAGTCACGGCGGGAAGAAATTTTCGTTTCAGTTACATCTTTTACTTTAGAACAGACAGTTTTGCATATTTTGATGAAGATATGACAGCATTTAGTAGACGCAAAATATTGCACATTCAGAAAATCTAATTCAATTGATGTAGAAACACTTCGACAGGCTTCTAGAGGTGGTGACAGAGAAACCTGGAATGAAAGCAAACTCACAGAGAAGGAGGGTTCGACGTGATTAGTTTGAGCTAGGGAGAGAAAAAATTCCACGAACAGGTCTTCCACACCATCACCGAAGAAAATTATCTAAAGTTTTAAGGATTTCCTTAGAATCGAGCCAAGTGTTTGTCCCTTTCGTTCCCTTGTTTTAATGGTCTTTGTCAGTTGAGAGTGCGCAGCTAGCCAGACGAGAAGGAGATGGAGGAGGAAGTAGAGTACGAGAAGTGGGCAGGAGACAAGAGAGATAGAGAAAGAAGAATATATTGAAAAAAAGTCAGTCAGTCATTGGAAGTCCTACTTTTTGTCTTTGATCCAGAAAGAGTCGAGATATCACGTCAGCCACAAAAGACAGTGGCGAGTGGGTATGAAAGGTGGAGGATTCATTCAAATAGGAGTAGAGTGATGATTAAATGGAATTAAAAGGTGCATATCTAGGTACGTATGGAGAGAGAGAGAGAGAGAGAGAGAGAGAGAGAGAGAGAGAGAGAGAGAATCATAATATTCTCATTTCATAGTAGTGTGTGTGTGTGTGTGTGTGTGTGTGTGTGTGTGTGTGTGTGTGTGTGTGTGTGTGTGTGTGTGTTTAATAGCAATGCCCGAAAATTGTTCGTGAAATTGCTGGCGCTAAAACTCGTTTCCCAATATCCCGCCTCGAATTGAATTACCATCATTTATGACATAATATTATTTTTGTTTAGCTTATTTGTGAGTTGTTTACGTGGAATTACTCTCAATGTCTGTTATGACGGTGCGGGCTGCTTGCCGCCCTGCCACTACCCTGGAAACACTCCACCCTTGACCTGAGCAACACAGGTAAGTCACTGACATTATCAGAGAACGGTGCAATTGTGTGTGCTACTGATAATAGCGGATTCACCAGGTCAGTAGGTCAGTTCAATCAGAGCAGTTCCGTTAAAAGCATCTCCTAACCTGGACTGTATATAAACAAAATCAGTCTTTCCTCTATTCTCAGCTACTTACATTCAGAACAGTATATCTAATTACATTATTCCGCACATCGCAGTTAAGCAGTGTGTGAGTCAGTCATTCAGTCACTCAGTCAGCATTGATTATTAGGATGGTAACTGTATAAATTAATCTGGAAATATAATTCTTTACTGATTGCATATTGTTTGGCGGCTCATTATTAATACTGTCCAGTGAGATGTGAGCTTAAGAAAAGCGAGAAGGGAAGGACAAGTGGAATTGCATAGGAATACTTAATTATGAAAGACAGATACTAAAAGAAAGTCTATATCTCCTCCTCCTCCTCCTCCTCCTCCTCCTCCTCCTCTTTCAATGTACTGATGCATTATATATATATATATGGAAAAATATAACAAAATATAAGAAGAAATAGAGTAATGGTAGAAAGCAAGTCAATAATATAAGGAGAGTAAGTGTCGATGAGAGCGGAAAAGTCAAAATTTACCAGAACAAGTTAAGAAGTCGAAGCGGAGAAATCTGTTGACAAATCCATTGAATAATGGAGCATAGTTAAGTGCAAGATGATCAAAGCAGTGAGTGAATTTGACTGTCTGTAATGAATGGTTTAGGAGCAAAAATAGGAGCTTCAGTCATCGAGTGCAAGGAATGAGTATAGGTAAAGTGATCAGAAGTGGAATGAGTAAGAAATGTAGAAAGAAAGGTATAGCGAGGAGGTGCGCGTAAAACTATGAAAAGGAAAGCTGGACATAATTTGAAAGAAAAACAATCATCATATGATTTTAAGATAGTTATGCATACATACACTAAATGACTATCAACAAAAAGTCATCACATATCAACATCTATCAATATTAAACCTACTCTTTTAACTTATTACAATATCTCACCGTCGTTGTTTAGTATATCCCTCTTCAGTATGTTTGAACACAAACAGCCATTTATTACCATCTAACATTAATTTGTCACTTTTCTACATTTGTAAAGTCAAACCATCGATTATAATTTATCAACATGTCAGCAATAATCTGTCATTCATTACTCTTATTAACACCAAACCTTCACATCTCAACTCTCATTTACACCGAACACTCACTTTTGCACATTCCATTCCCTTCATCCGACGACACTGGCTTTGATTAACGGTAACACAATCAGATAACGAAAGAAACAAACAAGTTCAAGTCACAATTGCACACATTACCATTGTTTCATTATACCCTTGCCTTCTCTTTCTCTCTTTTGTATCCCAAGACCATTTCCTTCAAGTACCTAACTCATTATCGTTCACCACCCCGTCATCTCTCAGTAATTTGACTCCCTGAGGAAATTAGTCAAGTTGGAATGTGCGGGTTCGTCATACATGTGTAATTTAATAAACCTGGTTACGAGTATTATTTTTTTTTTCTCTTATTCAAATAATATCTTTCATTCGTCTCATAAAATTCCTCTCTTGCCTGCAAGTGTCAGCTGCAGATTTCATTTCCAAGGTGTATGCGAAAATAAATCGGGAATATGTTGCTCTACGCTCCACACCAATGAAATACTATACACCTATGCTATTACCAATACAGCGCATCGGACATTCTCTCTCTCTCTCTCTCTCTCTCTCTCTCTCTCTCTCTCTCTCTCTCTCTCTCTCTCTCTCTCTCTCTCTCTCTCTCTCTCTCTCTCTCTCTCTCTCTCTCTCATGCCCGAAACGTTGCCAGTTCGCCCTTAACTCACAGCATTTTGTGGGCAGGAGAAATAGCAGTCTCTCGTGACTCCACTCGGCGTATTATGAAGTCGTTGTTGGGACGCCATAACTCAACATTAGGAGTCTCTCTCTCTCTCTCTCTCTCTCTCTCTCTCTCTCTCTCTCTCTCTCTCTCTCTCTCTCTCTCTCTCTCTCTCTCTCTCTCTCTCTCTCTCTCTCTCTCTCTCTCTCTCTCTCTCTCTCTCTCTCTCTCTCTCTCTCTCTCTCTCTCTCTCTCTCTGTGTGTGTGTGTGTGTGTGTGTGTGTGTCCATTACCTGTACACAGGAGTAACGGAGGCATTCTTGTACCAAAGGACGAGCAGCACAGGCTCCTCTGGGTTGGGTGAAGTGATGTGACAGGGCAGACGAGCCGTGGACCCTCGTACCGCTGTCACCGCCACCAGTGTTCCTGCAAGGTAAAATACACGAGTGTTATTGATACTGTGATTGTTGTTGGTTTCATTACCTTTTTTTCCAATTACCGAAGATAAAGCAGGGGAAAAGTGACAAGTTTTTGTGTTAGAGGGATAATCCAGTTCTTTAATCAGATATTTTATTGCTATTATTCTTAGTAATAGTAGTAATAATAGTATTAGTATTATTATTAGTAGTAGTAGGAGTTACAATACATTTTTTATTCATAGTTCAGCATTTGGCTATCATGATTATCTTCCCAATCATCATTTTCATCCCTTCCATGACCACTACCACCACCATCACATCCACCTCCACCACCACAACCTCCACCACCTCCACCACCACCACCACCACCACCACCACCATCGCCACCACCCCCCTCCTGTTATCATCGCCAAACCATTCAGTCCGACTGGGGAAAAAAGGACGCGGCGCATTTGTCCAGCACTGTTATTTTCCATCGTTATATTACACTCATAATTAACAAGTGTGGGCTGCGGATTGTGTGCTTATTTTTCTCATAGCGTATTTTTTAGCGTACCTCTATTTTAATTGGCGTGTAGCCCTCCTGTATAAATGCGTGAGGGGCGCAGGTTTGAGGTAGGGAGCTTAGGAAAGTGAGAAAAATATAATTTTTGAAGTCTTTTTTTTTCATTCTGTAATTGATATAGAAAATCTAGTACCAAATTAAGAGATTTTTCCTTTCATACAAAATGTAAACGAAAACTTGTAGTGTTGTACTTTATTGCATGACAAGGTTATTTACAGGACTTTTTTCCACTAAGTAAGTAGTTTGGTAATACCAGCATTAGACAACAGATGATAGTCCATTAATTTGGATAGACTGACGATTGTGTTCTTCACTACCCCACAAACTTCTGGTTAGTTTCATATAACCATGAAGTTTTCTTACGTTCATCCAGAAGTAGGGTTTCTTATTCTATTTGTGTGGTTTGCCGTGATTGGAGGGATGGCATGGCTTGCTGATGATGAAGCGAAACGATCATTGTGAGAAATCTGGTCTAATGAATCTAATCACAATAAAGAAAAATTAACTTCAAATAAGGAAAAAGAGCTGTAAAAAATTATTGAAAAAATAAAAATGAGCTTCCTCACGAAAAACATTAATTTCAGAAATAAAAAATAAATTGATCTCTAAAAACAAAAATTACTCTCATCCTGGAAAAATACTAATCAACCTGATCATATCACGGAAAATGAAAACTACTTGATGACCAAATAAAATACAGAATATAATTTATAAATTAACTTTATTTAGGAAAGCAAAAATTTACCTGATGACGGACGGATATTAATCAACTTGATTATGGAAAAACAGCACCAACAACAATAAAATCTGAAATGTGACAGCAGTACGTAAATGTAACACATATATGATAGTGTGAACTAAAACATAATACAAGCTACGAACATCGTAAATACTATTCAGTTTAGTGTTATGTATGTTAACCTCACACATCAACAACAGAAAAACACCTGCAATGACTTGAAGAAAATTTGTTGTGTTTGGAACGCGTGACAAAGACGCCTAGAGGTGAGTGGCGGGAAGTAAACATGCATTTGATTTGTTGAGTTATCGTTTGAAATTGTGGCATATGTTAGCACGCTTTAAATATGTCGCACTCGCTTTCAATATATTCACTGCAAGTAGTTTTAGTAGTAACTGTAATCCTATGTAAAATGATCCCTACCCTACCTGCCTTACGAATGCAATTGCTTCATGATTTCCACTTGCTACAGTAAAGGCGAAGTGACAAGGATTTCAAGCTTAACACTTCCTTTGTGATAACTGCCTTTCAGCCTCATTTGTACTGTACAGTTATAAGTTGTCTACAAAAACTCTCTCTCTCTCTCTCTCTCTCTCTCTCTCTCTCTCTCTCTCTCTCTCTCTCTCTCTCTCTCTCTCTCTCTCTCTCTCTCTCTCTCTCTCTCTCTCTCTCTCTCTCTCTCTCTCTCTCTCTCTCTCTCTCTCTCTCTCTCTCTCTCTCTCTCTCTCTCTCTCTCTCTCTCTCTCTCTCTCTCTCTCTCTCTCTCTCTCTCTCTTTCTCCATGTATTTCGCTCTATGCTAGAGAAAATTAGCATGTCGTTTTCTTTATACTTCTGTTTTTTTTTGTTTGTTTATTTTTGCTATTGATATCTTTTTCTTTTCATTTTTCGATAATTAGTGTCCCCATATTTTTCTTCCTCCTTTTCTTCTTCTTCTTCTTCTTCTTCTTCTTCTTCTTCTTCTTGTTCTTGTTGTTGTTCTTCTTCTTCTTTTTCTTCTTCTTCTTCTCCTTGTGAATATGTTATTGATATTGATCTCCCTCGCATATGCGTACAAAATTAGCCAAAACAAGAGCCATGACAACATAAAAAAGACAAACAAGTACATACTTCCATCAATGCACAATGCTGAAATGACACACAGTTCAATAGAATGACAATGCTTCCTCCATACATACACTCCCTTCACTTCTTCAAACCTACGTACGTATGTCACTAATTTAGACTCCAGCACGACACGGAAACTCAAACCGATTACCCTCCCCTGCACTCCCATTCCCCCTTCCCCCACGTCCCGATCTATAGGGAATTTAATTTTGAAGGTTCTGCTGCAGAGTAATGACCTGTTGCTATCGTTGGCCCTTTGTGTTCCTCGGTAAGCCAATCACTGCGTCGGGTTTCTTACGGAATGAAGCCTTTGTTGCCCGAGTCTTGGAAAAGATTAGTTAGACCTGAGAGGAAAGGCAAGGCTAGGTAGGGACGAGGAAAATATAAACTTAAAGGTATAACAGTAAATAATTGTATGAAAAACTGTTGATTGAATATTATATGAGTTTTTCACCGTAATTTGCTTTTTGGGGTCATAATTGGTTTCATATCGCACACATGCACACACAAATACACACACACACACACACACACACACACACACACACACACACACACACACACACACACACACACACACACACACACACACACACATCCTCCAAAGCATCTCCCTAATAGTTAGTAAATACAGATAATGCCTACGTCCGTACCGCGTCTCTTGCTTCAGACTGGGCAGAGCCATTCATATCAACAAGCCTCGTGAGTCAACAAATCTATGTTTGTTTTTTTTCTTCATGTTCTTTTTATGCCCTTCTTTTCCTTGCAGTCTTCCTACATACTATTATATCAAGCTTGATTTGGGACTAGGAAGTAATTTATTTTATCTTGCATTGTTCAGGTATATACTATGCATTATATATGTATGTAGGTATGTTTGTATGTTGGATATGAATGTCTGTGTGGCAATAGTGGTGTATCTCTCTCTCTCTCTCTCTCTCTCTCTCTCTCTCTCTCTCTCTCTCTCTCTCTCTCTCTCTCTCTCTCTCTCTCTCTCTCTCTCTCTCTCTCTCTCTCTCTCTCTCTCTCTCTCTCTCTCTCTCTCTCTCTCTCTCTCTCTCTCTCTCTCTCTCTCTCTCTCTCTCTCTCTCTCTCTCTCTCTCTCTCTCTCTCTCTCTCTCTCTCTTCTTGCTTTAGATGAAATAGTGTAGCAATATAGCTTATCACAAACAATCTCGTAAAAGCAGAAAGGTCTGTTCCGTTCGTTCTTTCTTTATTTTCCTTTGTATTCCCACTCTTCCCTACACACTCCATGCTGCAGCTGAGCTCCTCTCTCCTCCATTTCACCTCGACTCTTTTCCCCGGCCTGAGTGGTAGACGTGTAGGTTTGAGGGGACTCACACTCCCCTCCTCCAAGTGTCCTCTGCTGACTGGCTGGTCCACCTTTATAGAATTGGTCTTCATCTTATTTTTTTTATTATTTCCTTTACAAACTGATCATTTACAGGATTCACATGCACTATATACGCAGTGAATTATTATCATTATTTGAGCGTTGGCCACCTTGGAGCGCTATCATTGTGAATTTAATATATGTTTCTGGTTTTGAATATTACTGTATTGGTTGAGGGATTCCACACTTGAGCATCCTGCGCCATTATATTCTGCAATATAATTCAGAAAACGAATCGTAGACATTTTTATTCATTCTTATTCGTAAACACGACCAGAGCGGAAAAAAATAGCAAATCTTTTCTTTCTTTTATTTTCATTTTTCTCTTTTTTTTATAGCCATGCAAAAATATGTTAAATACACTGCAGTTTAAATACAGTATTCATAACTATGCGAGTTTTCATTTACTTTACATTTATTCTTATTTTGTAACACTTCCGGGATACGAAACTAAATAAATCCTATTCCTTTATTCTTCATTTTCCTGTATTAAAAAAAATCATGGAAAAGATACGCTAAATGAATAAGATACAGACACAGAATTTCATAAATGACAGGAGCCATGAACACCCTTACTAGCCGAGATTCAGGCAAAACATGCGTTAAAAAATAGGTATTGTCATAATTTTTTAATATTATAAGATGACAGAGTGGATTTGTGTTGAAAAGGGATTACATCTTCTGAACTAATAACATGCTACACCTACCCACCGTGTCGTCCTTAACCTCCTCTCAGTTGTCAGGTTTTGTTAGCAGACTCAGGTGACTTAAGATTCAGAGAAAGCATAATACGGTAAATATTAATGCAAAAGTTTATTTGACGTATGTGTGCTGTTGTTGGCACTTCAAATATCTACGAAATATACCTGAAATATTTACATGTCCATTTTTATTTCGAGGTCTAATACAGACTATACAGGCAACCGATTAAGTCTTCTCTTCGTATATAAATCACCAAAAGGGAGAGGGGACGTCCAGTTGTAAGACCCGTACTGTATCACATGCCAGAATATGCGAAAAAAAATACATTCCTTAAATTCTTGCAGTCTCTATGTCCACGATATATAGGACAGCCAAATAATGCTTCGCTTCAAGTTCTATTTCACTCGTGGGAGCGTGGATGTGGTGGCCAGTCCGTCTTCTTATTCACATGTGTATTCCTGTCTGTCTGTGTGAAGTTTTTGCCTCTACTATCACACACCTATCAGAGAATGGACAGTGTGAGTTATTATAGACAGCCTTGTAAAGATATAGTTCATAGTTATTTGTTTTTCTTTTGTGCTGGTTTGTGTGTGTCAGTGCATGTAGGAGCCTCGTTTGCCTCTCAGTCTGGCTGTCTGTCCTGTGGTCACGCGTGTTATGTCTACATTGAGGTGCGTCACATGTCTCGCCTGTTCACGACGTTCATACATATTCCACTCAGTTAATTGCGCCTACACACCTGCCACCTAGACACACACACACACGTATACACACACACACACACACACACACACACACACACACACACACACACACACACACACACACACACACACACACACACACACACACACACACACACATTCACATTCATACATGCAACTATTCCTTTAGTTAACTGGTTGGCTAGTTGCTTAGTTCAGTTGTGTTCTTGGAAAATAAAAATATTGCAGAGAAATATGAAGACAATGTATATTTACTATTTCCTACCTACGTACCTACCCACAAACACACACACACACACACACACACACACACACACACACACACACACACACACACACACACACACACACACCTAAAACTACACTCTACATTACCCACGTTCAATAATTACCTCCCTTCAACCCACATCTTCAGACCATCTCTTCTAACCCCACTTCTTATCCATCACTTGCCTCATCCCACCCTTGCCTATTCATCTCCTCCCCTAACCACAATCTCCACCGTGCCTCTCCCCTTCCCCATCACTCCTCAAGCCTCTTTGGAATACCCACATTTTCCTGAGACAACACGGCAAGGTTTTTTTTTATTCGCAATCCTTTCTCCTTTCCTGCCGTTTATTTTTGAGCTGAGGGAGACTGAGGAAGGATGACAAGAAACGAGGGAGACAAGAGAGAGAGAGAGAGAGAGAGAGAGAGAGAGAGAGAGAGAGAGAGAGAGAGAGAGAGAGAGAGAGAGAGAGAGAGAGAGAGAGAGAGAGAGAGAGAGAGAGAGAGAGAGAGAGAGAGAGAGAGAGAGAGAGAGAGAGAGAGAGAGAGAGAGAGAGAGAGAGAGAGAGAGAGAGAGAGGTGACATTAGGAAGAAAACATAAAGAAATTGATTGAAGGAAAAGAGAAATAAGGAAATAGTGAATGGAACCAAGATTTGAGATATGTACGTGAATTTTGTGATGGCTATGGAAGGACACACAAGCCAATAACAACACATGCTATAGAGAGATCTCACTGTGTTTCCCGGCGTGTACTCTAAGTAAAAAAGATTAAAACAACTTTCATTCACGTCCAGTTGCCCAAATATATGCCAGCCTTCAGGTTCATAATTGACACGTTCTACATACAGAAGAAGGATAAAAAACACACATATACGAAAACATGTCAAATCACTTCGTCCAGAAAAGAAGAAAAGCTTTTATCGTGTATGTATGCGTGTAAGAATCATACATATTTATTATTCAAACTGAAAACACAAGAAAATATTACTTGATCCCCTGACAAAATATTCCACTACAAGTTCAGCAAATGTCACACCCTCGGACTATCTTAATAAAGCATGACATTGCACGCATCCCTGGGTGTTGATTTATACAGGGAGTAAAAGAACGCGTGAAGGCAAAGAAGTGTGCCGAAGGTAAAGTAATACAGGCTGGAGGAAAGAGAGGGAGTGGCGAGAAGCATTCTAATCAGAAGTACAAACCGATACATAGTCAAAGCAAATGAGTAGTTGTAATGTTTGGAGAACAGAGAAACGAGAATATTGAAGAACAAGAAAAAATTGAGAAAGAAAAACAAGAAATATAAGAACAGAAGAGACGGAAGAAGAGGAGAAAGAGGAAAAGTAAATAAGAAATGAAAAAGAACAACAACGACAAAAACTAAATCAACAAGAACAACAATAACAACAAGGCAAATATGAAGACAAAGAAAAAGAAAACACAACACAACAGAGGCCACAAGGTGAACAAGCAGAAACAGACGCGTTGTCCCTTGCGAGAAAGAGGAAGAGGAGGAATAGAAGAGAATAAAAGGAGTAGCAGTAGTCAGAAAAGCAAGAAGAGGAAGAGGAGGACGAGGAAGAAGAGGAGTACGAGGAAGAAGAGGAGGAGGAGAAGAGGAAATCAAATTGAAGGAAGCGACAGGCAAAGGAGCGCAACTGAATACGAATCACGCGTGGAGGTGGTGGTTGTGTTTGAAAGCTGGCGGTGGCTGACTGACGGAGGCCTGGAGCTGCTGACGAGGCTGACGGGGCTGCAGGAGGCCAATGTAGCGCTGCATGAGAATGATTCAGATTGACGTTAATTAAATCCCAGCCTCTATCATTATTTTTCTCTCTGTTATTACATATGGTAGTGTGTGTGTGTGTGTGTGTGTGTGTGTGTGTGTGTGTGTGTGTGTGTGTGTGTGTGTGTGTGTGTGTGTGTGTGTGTGTGTGTGTGTGTGTGTGTGTGTGTGTGTGTGTGTGTGTGTGTGTGTGTGTGTGTGTGTGTGTGTGTGTGTGTGTGTGTTTGTTTGCTTCCATGCGTTTCTCTGCTAGTCCATCTCTCTTTTTTCCTCCATGTGTCTGTTTCCGTGCTTATTCTCTCTCTCTCTCTCTCTCTCTCTCTCTCTCTCTCTCTCTCTCTCTCTCTCTCTCTCTCTCTCTCTCTCTCTCTCTCTCTCTCTCTCTCTCTCTCTCTCTCTCTCTCTCTCTCTCTCTCTCTCTCTCTCTCATATCTCACCCCATCCATCCTTCCTAGCCTCCTTCCTTTCCAGTCCCACCTCAATCAACCCTTTCCTCTTCCCTTTCCCTCATTATTTTCCACACTATCTCCTTCATCAGCTCTCTCTCTCTCTCTCTCTCTCTCTCTCTCTCTCTCTCTCTCTCTCTCTCTCTCTCTCTCTCTCTCTCTCTCTCTCTCTCTCTCTCTCTCTCTCTCTCTCTCTCTCTCTCTCTCTCTCTCTCTCTCTCTCTCTCTCTCTCTCTCTCTCTCTCTCTCTCTCTTGCATCCATGGCATCAGCACAAGCACGAAATATTCTCATTAAAGTGTATGTGTGTTTGTGTGTGTGTGTGTGTGTGTGTGTGTGTGTGTGTTTAACGTATTTATTACTATGTGTATTTCTTCTACTTTCTCTATAGCTACGATATTTGCCGTTATTCTTAAATGTCCTGCTGCCATATAACTATAGCACCACCATCACCACCTCCACTACCGTCACCACCTCCATCACCACTATCACCACCATCAACAACAACAGCAAGAAATTAGCTAATATACTGTTTTTGTTAATTATCCAGTGATCTTTTTCTTCTTGCCAGCTTTGTTGCAACTTCTACTTTCCTTATCCTCTTTCTTATCACTATTGAATCTTCCGTTGTTATCATTGCTTACCTTTTATTGCTACAATTAATGTTACCATCAGATTTTTATTTGTCGAAAATGTTAATTGTATCGTATTATCTGCGCGAATATTGTTACTACATATATATTTAGAATACAAAACAATATAGATAGCGAAGAAAGAAAGCAATAATGTAAATAGTTAGTATGCTGGCACATAGCAACTCTTTTATAGTATTATATATATTTCTCTATCTATAGCAATTTGTCCATTCCTTTTTTTCTATCCCTAAACTCATCTATTATTTTTCTTTTTATTCGGTATTAACAACTTCATTACTGAGTCTATCCCCGTATTGGATGTTTGTGTCGTAGTTCACTATCTCTCTCTTAGGGCTTGGAGAGGCTGGTAATGGTCCTAGTGCGTCTTTAACACTAAGACCACTTCGGTAAAGTGAGGCACAGTCACTGCAGTGTAGAGTCTGGAGACGTTATGCCAACTCACCCCGAGGCTACTCGTGTCCTAGATTCAAAGTTTCTCTCTCTCTCTCTCTCTCTCTCTCTCTCTCTCTCTCTCTCTCTCTCTCTCTCTCTCTCATTTTTTCACTTTTTTTATTCTTTCCACACTTCATATCTTCTAGCATATAGATAAACAATGTCAAATGGTGGTCTGTAGTGATAAAGAACGTCATGTCAGTACACATCGACACTGGCTTTACTGATCGATCTTTAACGCCTTAAGAATAAACGTTGACACTGGAGACAGATTCTATATCTATTACTTTGTAGAGTGTTCTGACAGATAAAAGACATAAACATTTTCAGCATAAACAGTGAGAGATATATCAGTCCGTGGCAGTTAAGTTCATATACTGTGGCTGTCGTTTTTCTGACTCATTAAATGGTACAGCAATTCTACCACAACCAAACGCCATCACTACCTTCATAACCACCAACTCTTACTGACCTGCCCATCATCACCACAACCACCACCACCACCACCACTGCGACCCTAACCCTACCTAGTAAAGTGAACTTCCCGTAAGATGAAGTTCGCTCAAGGGGCACCACAGGGCTGGGGGCAAGGGACCTGGGGAACTATACACCAAAGTTATAAGTATCGGCCTCCGTGCTCTGTGGCTCTCAGGTGGGCTGCTGCAGGGGCGGGAAGGAGGGAGGGCGTCTCATACCACCTGGCCGATCCCTTCCACTCCATTCCTCCTACTCTGCTGTTCATGGAACCCTACCCGTCTGCTTGCCTGGTTGCCTGCTTGCCTGCCTACCTGCCTGCTTACTCTTGGTCAGCTGTTGCTGCTATTTCCTGTTGTTCTGTCGTTGGGTCGAAGAAGCTTGAGAGTGCCTAGTTCGGCTCTCAAGAGGGAAAGACCGGAGTTTTGCCTTTTGCATGTTGGACTGGTACATACGCGTGGCGACTTGCACGAACACTCGGAGTTTAGAGTTTTTCTGCTGTGACCTTCAACATT
Organism: Portunus trituberculatus; assembly: GCF_017591435.1. Classification (NCBI taxonomy): domain Eukaryota; kingdom Metazoa; phylum Arthropoda; class Malacostraca; order Decapoda; family Portunidae; genus Portunus; species Portunus trituberculatus. The sequence goes on from NC_059297.1 coordinate 16,667,300, forward strand.
TTTTTTCCTCGGTTTTGTCCGGTTTTATTTTTCGAGTGTGGTGGCAGGCGTGTGGCAGCTGTCGCCGTTGTCGCTTACATTAGAGTGCAGGTGAAATTAGAACTATTTTTCTCGTGCAATGTTGCAGTTAATCAAAAAGATAATTATGGATAGGATTTGATTTAGACGCAATATTTCCTTTTGTGCTAAAACAAAGCAATCAAGTCTTAATTGCAGTGAAATAAAAATAGCTCTTAATTATTTCAATGAACGCGCGAGCAAAAAGAATCTGGATTAGAAAGAAAAGAGATAGTTTGCCAGGGAGTTATTTTATTCTATTGTGTGAATATGTCGATCCAGTATTCCACGTACCCGCTACTTTTCCCTTTTGACTGAATTCTCCACGAGTTTTCCCTCTCTCCGGGAAGCCACAAGTCCACTCATTAACTTTGAGCTACAGGTTAATGAGGCCGGAGGGCGAGAGGGTGAGAGGGAGGGATTAGGGCGCTTGGAGCTGGCAAGTAAGAGGCAGAGTAGGAGGAGGAGGAGGAGGAGGAGGAGGAGGAGGAGCGAGCAGGTCCTGATTACCAAGGAGCTGTCGGGGTTCCAGGGAGAGCGGAGAGCAAGACTGATGAAAGGAAGGGAAATTATGTGCTTAGCCTCCTGCCTTCACTATCAAGCGGTGAAGCGTCTTGAGGCTGACTGGCAGAAAAATCGCTTGAAAAAAAAAAAACTCTTGGTTATCAGAGGGCTGCGGGAGGAGAGATATTTTTTTCAACGCATTATCATAGTGAAATGTTGCACCGTAAGAAGACAGTGCATGCTGGATATTAATAGGATGTAGAGAAAAAAAAATCTGGTTTAAGATTATATATGGTAGTTTTGTGCAGTTTGAAGTGAATGGAAGTTTCTATGATAATGAGAATAAGGAGAGAAAGAGAACTTTTTATCTTACCAACAGGAGGAAAATTATAGTTGGCATGCCATTTCTAAAGCAACCATGGTGAATTTAAGCTGTACAAGAACAGTAGATTTAAGATTCTAAGAATAAGCAGAAAGCAGCGTAATTTGAACACCGTACATGAGGAGAGACTGTTTCTGCAAGCCAAGATATGATGAAAATTTAGATGCAGATGAAATTAGTGCATTGTAGATTATAAAAAGTTATATGAAACATCTTATCATGACCACCACGCAGAAGAACGTCATAAGTAAGAAGGCAAGGGGAGATATGATGAAGATTTAGTTTTCCTCCACATCAAATTCGTACTTTTAATACTGTAAAAGAATAGAGAAGGGAATTATTGCAGCACAGTGGAAGTAAGCCTCTTATAAGGTTTTGTGATAATTAGGGGAAATCCTCGCCAAAGTTTTACGTGTACTTAATAATTTGCGGCAAGTTACCTCTCTCGCGCCATCCTCCGCACAGTTTCAGTTAGGCAGCTGGATATTTTTCTCGGATGCATTCTATTTTTAAACTTAAATTAGCTAATGCAGTTTTATTTTTTTCTCTGCGTTAGGGTGATCACGAGGGTGTTTGTCGAGGTGGAACACGTTATGCCGGTGCTAGGGGAAGGTGTTTGGAGTGGCCAGCACCGGGCCCAGCAAAACAACACGTCCGGGAGTGTCTTCTCTTTCTCCCTCGCTATGTTTTGGGGCCGGAAATGTTCCAAGGGACGAGAATATGCTTCTTGGACATTATTTTCTTCTCTTCCTCTTCTTCCTCTTCTTCTTCTTCTTCTTCCTCTTCTTCCTCCTCCTCCACTACTTCCTAATCCTAATCCTCTTCCTACTCTTGCTCCACATTTTTCTGTGCAACTCTCCACCAAATGATTTTATTCTCTCTCTCTCTCTCTCTCTCTCTCTCTCTCTCTCTCTCTCTCTCTCTCTCTCTCTCTCTCTCTCTCTCTCTCTCTCTCTCTCTCTCTCTCTCTCTCTCTCTCTCTCTCTCTCTCTCTCTACCAAGATAGCAAATATACGCGGATACTAAAGACATTGCTAGTCCTGTCAGAAAAAAAATCCTTAATTCTCTGTTGCTCATTAGAGAGTAATAAGGCTAATATTGGAACAGTCATTAGGCATCATTCTGAACTCTTACAAGAATAAAGATAAGATAAATTTAACCTGGCTATATTCAAATAAATAATTATATATTTAACCTGAAGGATTTAGCAAACAAAAATGAAGGGTCTGAAATGGCGGGGAAGAACCATCTTGCCTCTCATTTTGACATGAGTATATTGTGGTTGGCTGGAGTCCGTAATTCCAGACGCTACATCATTACCGTGCGCACTGAGTCATTACGTCTTCCCCGGCGCGGAAACACAGACCGTGTCACATAATGTTGATACAATTCTCATTAGATCAAATGTGTACAACACATGGTTACCAGATGACTTGTGTGTGTGTGTGTGTGTGTGTGTGTGTGTGTGTGTGTGTGTGTGTGTGTGTGAATGTGTGTGCGTGTACATAGATAAAAAATAAGATATAACTTATAAACTCTACTTCAAGATTAAAATAAAGTGAGGTGTGTGATGCACACTGAATACTGGCATGTTATGATAATAAAAAGAATAACAAGTAGGAGAAGAGGAATTTATTGCAGCATAAAATTCACTGGGTATGTACTGAAGTAGCCTTGATATCTAAAAATATAATGAAAAGCTTTTTGAAAAAAGTCAGTTACTTTTTTCCATTTCAACCAGATACAACTTTGCTTTGATTTTTTTTATTTACAACCTCTATTCAGAGATCAATATATAGGGAAAATTCTGAATTTTTATTTTATATGTGTATTTTTTTACAGAATACAATACTTATGCAAACAAAATGACCCTTACCTCAATGCTCAAAGCATTTCGATCTATCAATAACAGAGTTTGTGAAAATAAAATACTCATTATTTTCACACGATCTTCAACATTTTTCTGTTGAAGTTAAGAAGAAGAATGAAGACAATGTTACGTGGTGGTCTCTCAAACTCAACCACAGTGGAACTTGTCATATTTCTCTTCGAACCACACAGGGCAGGAAAGGAATAGATCTTTTTCTTTTTTCTTTTTTTTTTTTGTTATTCACTGTGACAGATACTATGAAACTAATTATGATTAACGCTTCCATGCATTGACGCCTTCCATCATGAGCGCTTACTTACCAGTAATGTGGAGACCCACGGTGTGAAATTTATGAGCAGATCTGAATAACTAATGAGTGCGAGCTTCAAGTGAAACTGAGTGGATTGCCTTAGACTTGGTGGTTACCATCATCACCATCATCATCACCATCATTGTTGTCATCGAGATGTTTCTGCGAAATTAAGAAGTTCAGCATATTCTCCCTTCCCCAACAGACTTCTTCCTCTCATCTCTATCGCCTACAACATCCCTGATCACCAAATCGAAACTTCACATCTAACCATCCCGATCGAATTCTCTTCCCACTGTGCCTTTTTTCACCATTACATGATAAATCAACATCAGTACCTTTTTGAATTAAAAACTAGTGCAGCAGAGGTCTAAACCGCTTCATTTTTCCATTTCAGCTTTTCGTTGGTAAGCCACATGAGTATTAAAGAGTTAACCCCGCCGCACCGATGGACTGTTGGTAGGGAGCGTTAAATACCTTTCAATATTAACAAACGTCAGGGTTCTCACGCGAGCGGTCAAATCCCAAAATTGCATTTCGTAGCCGTGCAACACGCTATCAGTTGAAAACGCTGTCAAGGTGTCATGCAGAATTTAATTCAGCAACAAAATAATCTACGAGGAAAGCTGGAAATGGGAAAGGTAACAGGTGATACATAAATGTATAGAATCTACATGAAAGGAATGTCGGAAAATACGTTTGTTTAAAAAGTAAAACATGATGGAAGAGGATGTTTTATAGCGTCTCTCAATCATCCGGTAACATTAAAAGTAAGAATTATTAGTGTGGCGGTAAAGTCCAGACAAGAAAACAACACACGGATAAAAATGTGGGACTGATACATTAGTTAAGAGTATGTAGATCACTTTAACTCTTAAATTTTGTAAGTTCTTAAGTCTGAGAGTTTACTCATAATTTGAGAAAGCACTACAAAGTGAAAAGCAGACCTTTTATCGCTTATTGTTTTACGCTCAGTAGAATAACTTAAGTCTATTCAAATATGTAAAGACAATTCCTATCATTGATAATCATGCAAGTTGAGCTGTGAATATACAAAGAAAAAAAACGGAGGAAACATAAGTAAAACTAGTGAAAACAAATGTAACACAAAGCATTTTAATTCTCTCGATTATAAAATAGTAACACGACATATTTGTTTTGAAATCTTCCACATTCTTTCATGCATTCTTTTTTTTTCTTCCTTTTTTATTTTCTTTTTTGCGAAAATGATATAAAACTACGAGCTTTCTAATTAACACTTCAAGATTTCGCTCTGCATACTATTTTTCAAATCAAAAGGAAAAAAATATTAAGTTTTGTGTTCAAATAATGTAATTACAGACAACACATGAAGAACACACGCATGTATACACACACACACACACACACACACACACACACACACACAGAGAGAGAGAGAGAGAGAGAGAGAGAGAGAGAGAGAGAGAGGAGGAGGAGGAGGAGAGGGTAAAGAATGTTCGGTAGTTTGTGTTCTCTTTGCAACTTTCCTGCAAACCATCTCTGCGAACATTTATTTGCTGTGTCAACGTAAAAAATCTCTCTCTCTCTCTCTCTCTCTCTCTCTCTCTCTCTCTCTCTCTCTCTCTCTCTCTCTCTCTCTCTCTCTCTGGCCACTCGTTCGTGAAATGAGCGACACACAAGTACTGGCCCTCACACGCTAAAGACACGCCCACCCTTTCTCACACGATTTATGCTGCCACCTTGAGCCGCTAACTCCTCCTTCTCCTCCTCCTCCACCTCTTCCTCCTCCTCCACCTCTTCCTCCTCCTCCTCCTCCTCCTCCTCCTCCTCCTCCTCCTCCTCCTCCTCCTCCTCCTCCTTATCAATAATTGTCGTAGATTCCTATTTGTTTTTTACTTTAGTGTTGTTAATGTTGTTTTCCTTGTTTTTTTTTCTTTTCATTCTTTATCTCCTTCCTTCTCTATTTTGTTGTCAGCTTTGTTTTTATCATCATCATTATCATCATCATCATCATCATCATCATCATCATCATCATCGTTATCCTTGTGGTCTTCTATTTTTTCTTTCTTATTTTTCTTCTTCTTCTTCTTCTTCTTCTTCTTCTTCTTCTTCTTCTTTTTTCCTCCTCTTCCTCTTTATTCTTCTACTACTTTATTTTCCATCTCTTTCTCCAGCACAAACATCAGTCTCGCATTCCTTTTCTTCTTCTCCACCTCCTCACTCCATCTGTACTTCCTCCTCCTCCTGTTTCCTTATATATATTTTTTCTGTAACATCACTTGGAATACCAGCTCCATTTCTTACTCCTCTTCCTTTTCTGCCTCCTCTTCCTCCTTCTCCTCCTCCTCTAGCCTCTCCACCGTCACTTTACCTCTTCCCGCCACCATATCACTCTTGCCAGAAAACACCGCAATCAGCCACCCTATCAACACTTACGCTTGATGCAGACTCTAACAATACTGTATTTTTTTCTTTTCTGCATCGCCGGGTACTGATAACTGAGGCGCGATTGACAGCAGGTAACTGGTGAAAGAAAGAGAGAGAGAGAGAGAGAGAGAGAGAGAGAGAGAGAGAGAGAGAGAGAGAGAGAGTGTTGGTGTGGTTCTTGGTGTTTTGAGGAGTTGTCGTGAGTTGTGGTAGTTTTGAAGATGGTCTCTCTCTCTCTCTCTCTCTCTCTCTCTCTCTCTCTCTCTCTCTCTCTCTCTCTCTCTCTCTCTCTCTCTCTCTCTCTCTCTCTCTCTCTCTCTCTCTCTCTCTCTCTCTCTCTCTCTCTCTCTCTCTCTCTCTCTCTCTCTCTCTCTCTCTCTCTCTCTCTCTCTCTCTCTCTCTCTCTCTCTCTCTCTCTCTCTCTCTCTCTCTCTCTCTCTCTCTCTCTCTCTCTCTCTCTCTTTCCAGCCCAGCACTTCCTCAGAACCCCCAAAGTCACATGAAGAAAGGCCATACACTAAGGTGCCACAGCTTCACTTGTACCTTTTGTGAGTATAATATGTTGTAAGAAACTACGTGTTTTTTTTAGGCAGAATGTCACCGTGCTCCTATTCATCCACTACCTCCTCCTCCTCCTCCTCCTCCTCCTCTTCCTCCTCCACCTCCTCCTCCTCCTCCTCCTCCTCTTCCTCCTCTTCCTCCTCTTCCTCCTCTTCCTCCTCCTCTTCCTAACTTCACGCCCTCACGCCCACACACTCCCACTATAAACTGCTGTCTCTCCCTTCTCTCCTTCTCTCTTTCTTCCTTTCGCGACCACTGCTGTGTTTTCCTTTCATCTCCTACCTCTTCGCCTCCTCCTCCTCCTCCTCCTCCTCCTCCTTCTCCTTCCCCTCCTCCTCCACCTCTTACTACCTACCAGTCGCCGAGTCACTTGATCTCTCCACAAGTTACTATCCACCCAAAGGTTATATTTCCCCTGGGACGCAGTACAATTTTCAAATATTCCCACCATATCTTGTTCTTCTCCTCTTGCTTTTCTTTTTACGCTTTCCGTCACGGTTTGATAGAGAGAGAGAGAGAGAGAGAGAGAGAGAGAGAGAGAGAGAGAGAGAGAGAGAGAGAGAGAGAGATCTAACCCTTCACTCACAGACTCCCACGCTTTCCCGTAATATCTCTCAAATACTTTCATTCTCTTTCATAGTTCTTCGAATATGCATTCACACATTCCCACTACCACCACCACCACCACCATCACCACCACACCACCACCACTACCAGTACTACTACACCTTTCCTCGTTCGTCGCTTTTAACCACGCCACGTGCAGTTTCAGAAGGAGAGCCTTGTGATAACTGGCTGTGGCTGGCTGGGATTGGTGGGGGAAGGAGCAGACCCAGTCAAATGCAGAGTTAGTAATTACAATCAAATGGCTGCCTCCCTCTCCCTTTCCTTCTCGTTCCTTCCTTGTGCTTCTCCTTCCTCCTCTTTCTCCTTCTAGTTCACGTCCTCTTCTATTCCCTCCTCTGTGCGAAAAGTTACCGTGAATTATTAGAACTCAGTTACTCCTTCATGGTGCTTACTTATTGCTGGGTTGGGCGTAGGAATGAGAGTGCACCTATTAAGGATTTTTTTCTGCTTTCTCTTCGCTTTTCCAATTGCATTTTTCTCGTATTCATTTTTTTTAAACCGTGTGTTGATGTAAGTTTATTTATCTGTGTTTTGTAGGTAAATGTGCGACTGATATAATAGCCAGTGCCCGTTATAAGTCTTATCATGCATATCTTTCTTTTCTTCGTTTTTTCTTCTTTGTCATTTTTTCTTCCTTCACCTCCTCCTCCTCCTCCTCCTCCTCCTCCTCCTCCTCCTCCTCCTCCTCCTCCTCCTCCTCCTCCTCCTCCTCCTCCTCCTCCTCCTCCTCCTCCTCCTCCTCCTCCTCCTCCTCCTCCTTCTCTTCTGTTGAAGCTCAGATTGCAGACTCCTGTAGAACAAACCCAAAAGAATTTTACGGCTATGTGAAATGTAAAGGAGTCTTAGCCTCAACAATTGGTCCACTGATAACAGAAAATAGCAACCAAATAGATAACGAAATAGACATGACAAACACTTTAAACAATTACTTTTCAACAGTCTTCACGACTGAAAATATTCGAGGCATCCTGCCTACAGCGCAGACACATGGCACTACACTGCTTGACTTCACGATAACAGAAAATGAATTCCTCTCCGTCATGAACAACATGAATGTAAATAAGATACTTAGGTCAGGCGAGATATCGCCCAGGCTTTAAAGAAGCAAAAAACTAGCTCATTAAACCACTTACGATTTTATTCAATAAAAGTACAAGCGGGGAAAGTCCCCCTACGAGTGGAAGCTAGCAAATGTCACCCCCATTTTCAAGAAAGGAAATTAATCACTCCCAGCTAATTACAGATCAATCAGTCTTACTTCAGTAGTGTGCAAGCTGCTGGAACCGTTAATCAGAGACAAGATTGTTAAATTTTTGTAAGAAAATAAAATACTGAAAGATTCACAACACTGTTTTAGAAAAGAGCGCTCCTACTTACCGAACCTATTAGACTTTTCTCTAAAGTTTTTAACTCGTATGACGAGACAAAAGCAGTTGATATTATTTATCATGATTTCCAGAAAGCTCTCGGCACTGTCCCAATTATTTTCAAGCCAGTGAAACCTGAAGAGAGTGGTGAGTGGGGAGAAGCCTTCTCCAGTACTGTCATCTATCTCTCACTTCTTTATTGATAGAAGTTGTTACCAAGCAGCCTTGAAAAGACCAATACGTCTGCTGATGTTTGCCTTTCCTTTATATTATTTTGTACTCCTTCTCCT
>NC_059297.1:16680676-16690676 GCF_017591435.1 Portunus trituberculatus
TCTCTCTCTCTCTCTCTCTCTCTCTCTCTCTCCTTGAAGCTTAGAGTGATATTAAATAAATATTTTTCTGCTCCAAGCCACACGCCAGTTCCGTGCACCACATTACGTAAGAGCTGCCGAGTATTTGGGAGCGACGTGAGGGATAAGAAATGTGTATGAGAGAGAGAGAGAGAGAGAGAGAGAGAGAGAGAGAGAGAGAGAGAGAGAGAGAGAGAGAGAGAGAGAGAGAGAGAGAGAGAGAGAGAGAGAGAGAAAGACACGAGATGGTGGGTAAGTGATGTGAATACGAGAAGAAGGAGGAGAAAAGGAATAAACAATGACGGGAAGAGAAAACAGTGATGGTGAAGGACACAAGGAAACACTGGAGACAATACAAGTGGGGAAGAAGAAAGTCGGAAAAAAGAAAAATAGATAAATTGCTTTGCTAGTTCAGGAGAAACGAACGCCAGGGCACAAAATCGAGTTTCGTGAAATTCTCCCTTTTTCCAGAGCTTTGCGAACAGAGAAACAAGTTCTGTCTCGGCCGGAGCGTTGAGTCAGGGACGAAATATTTCATATCAAAAATATATTTTGTTTTCACATTTTTTCTTCTCGAAGAATTTTTTTTCTCGATTTTCTATGAATATGAAACACAGGCCTGGTGAAGGAAAGGGGTGATAAATTTCAGTCTCTGTGGACAGTTTTGGTGTTGCGGATATCCGTCATTGATAGACGAAGACGTCTAGAAACTGTGAGAAGTGCGGCTCATATTTGTAATAGTCCTTCATTTTTTTTCCTAGTAAAGATACAACGCGAACATTTTATATTTTTTTGTCGAATACCACATTTCCGTGAAAGGCTCTATGTATATTTATACGAATGTCACAAAGCGTCATAGAGCAATACATAGAGGCCGATATCCAGCTTTTACCGGCCACCTGCCGCCCCGCACACAGTCCGGGGCCGTGAGGGTTCGCTGGGCGTTATTGGAACCAACCAAACCCACTCCAGTGAGCGGGCTCCAATGGGTGAGGAGCGTCACTAGCCGGCAGATATTTTTAATCGTTACACATGCCTCGTGCCTCGTATTGCGCCTCTTCCGTCACTGCCATTACTCTCTTCAATAAGGCATGTTTGTAAACACACTAACGCGACGATGGGAGAGAAAAGTAAACAGGAAGAAGATCGAATGGCCAGGCTGTGAACTAGTCATCCCTAGGGCACGTAAGTCTGTATGGTGCGGCGAGCAGAGCCTCAGTTTAGATATTCAGTAATTTTTTATGAAAATATTCATGAATTGTCGCACATGATTAGGGAACGTAGTCCAGCACTGAGGTAATAATATATTCCATGTTTTGACTCGGAAAATAAAAATAAAGAAAGGAAAAAGTGTATTATAAAGATGGTTGGCGTTTCTGGAATCCCATTCTTGCGCGTGTCGTCACGAACAGCAGGATGCAGAACATGTCGGAAGTAGCAGAGGAGTGGAACAGAAACCTACTCTAAACTCACATCAAGGAGCAGGCGTACTGTTTCATGGGAAATCGAAAAAAAAAATAGTAATGCGAGACAAGAGTAGGAAAATTAATACGAACAGGTGAGGTAATGTCTATAGGGACCACAGTAACATTCCGTGCGACTGAACACTTTTAATAAGAAAGACTAATTATATTTTATTTCATATCGCACTTGTTTGCATTCATTACTGGTTCACTTTTTACGACACCTGGAGTACAATTCCGGTCATTGCAGTGCTTTGGTGAATGACAAAATTAATGCAACTTGTTCTAATCCTTATCAGAATTCTGTTTTTTTTAGAATTAGATATAATTATAAAAGAAAAAAATTGCTAACATTATAAAAGAAAAATTAATACTATAACGTAAACACACAACCATGAATGTTTTGCGAAATCATGATGTGGCCATTGATTGTCAAGTATATACAATAATACATAGAAATACTGCCCGAGTTTCGATATATTCACCTTAAAAAATAATAATAATATTCATACCTGTAAACAACAATCACTATTGGGTCATCAATACCCAATAACTCAGTCATTGACAAGGCACCATTCAACATTCTCTATTCCGAGTAACGCTTACAGTAATCATTCCGGTCAAATTATTAACGGTGTTGAGTGGCGCCGTCCCCTTAGTGCGTGTTCAAATTTCCCAATACCTTAAGGCGACACAACACGGGCGGCGGAAATGAATAGCACCACCTTGAGCCCTTTGTGTACTTATCCCCCGAGCCAAGATGCGAGGGATCGACGCTGGTTCCGGAAATGTGCCTTAGATGAATTTAGGATTGGTAGATTTGGAACGTTCATTATAATAAGTTGTAGTAGTGTCGTGTGCTGTAGTATTAATATGATAAAAATAAATTAAAAATAGATAGATAGATAGATAGAATGTTTATTATAACAATGATAATATTATAAATGATAAAATAGTAGTAATGATACTGATAATGATAATAGTAATAAGGATAACAGTAATGATAATAATGATAATAATAATAATAATAATAATAATAATAATAATAATAATAATGATAATATTGGTAATAGTGATGATAGTACAATAGTATTAGAACTACTGCATCTATTACTACTATTACTACTATTACTACTACTACTAATAATAATAATAATAATAATAATAATAATAATAATAATAATAATAATGATAATATTAATAATAATAATGATAATAATAATAATGATTTATTATTGTTATTATTATTATGATAATTAATAAGTGATAATAATAATAAAAACAACAATAATAGTAATAATAATAATAATGATAATAATAATAATAATTATTATTATTATTATTATTATTATTATTATTATTATTATTATTATTATCATTATTATTATAATGATAAAAATAGTAATGATAATAAATCAATTATCATTATTGCTTTTCTTCATATGTTTGAAGTCTCGTAAAATTTCATCAGTCACGTATAATGACCTTCCGTGATTCTTTCAACATAATTTTCATTAAAGCTGTTTGTTGTAAATCCTTATTTTTACGTAGCTCTTAAAATACAATTAACTTCTCCATTGTTATTGTTATTGCCTCATCAAATGTTTAACAACTAATGAATTTCATTTCATTTGTAACTAATGGCATGATAAAAGACAAACGTTCAAACCTTTAATTATTCGTGGTTTTAGTTTCAATCATAAAATTACCAATGTTTAGCCAAACGAAATAACACGTGTCATTCTGTAACTGCAAAGCAGTCGGAAGCTGTAGCGATAAAGGTTCCAAGTATCTTTGCATCATTATTTCAGTATAATAGTTTATTCACTAAGACAACTCACATTCCAAACATTCCATCAACAAGAGGCGGCAGTGACTTATGCAAATATTCAATAAAAATAGCTGTAATTCTATTCATGAAGCAACTAACTAACTTCTTTCTTTTACGAGAACACGCCTTCCACCATAAACTGCCTTCTGTCTACAGCTCGTAAAGAAGGCTTCAGACTATTGAGGAGAATAGAATTTGCTAAGAAAGTATTTCATGGGCTTTTTAATGTTATTGTTTGAGGAGATGGTGATGATAATAGATTGCATAAGTGTGTAGAACCCCCACGGCATTTTATTAGGTTGGCTTAGTCTCTATTTTAAGTAGTGAAAGTTTAAGGTAACATTTCCAAAGATAGCTACCGACAAGAGTCATGACCGAATAGACTAATTAACTGGAAATGGTTTAGTACGTTTACTTTTTCTTTTGTTATATAAGACGTCAAATCATTTTACTCAACTACCTAATCGTTACTTGCAATCAGCGCCTAAAGCGAACTGATAAGCATTCCGTATGTGTGTAGATTGTTGTTGTCTCCATCGGTAAATGTTGTCGTTGTCATTGTCTTATGATGCCTCTGTATTATGTCAGCTTAAGAATGATGATTTTACGATGCCGTAAACCAAAAGTTATGAGAGAATATCATGCGAGATCTCCCTCACGATGCGTCAAGAGGACAATAAAACAAACCCTGGACGCGCGAATCTTTTTCTTGGCTCTTAACTGATCAACGTAATTTTCTTACATTTTCGTCATTTTACATTAGCTTAGAAATATGTTATGAACAAAAACATACAAATATTTGTTAAGAATTTTTTTTGTGGTGAATGAAAAAAAAGATGAAAAAGATACACAAGCTAAGTAAAAATACGCTTATAGCAAGCGAGTCAAACAAGAAAACAGAGAACATGAATGAAAAAAAAAAGCGAAATCAGCCTCAGATTCTCACCTGATGTAAAAATATGGCTTGTGCAATGAAAGACTTAAGCAAGAAGAAAGTTATAAAGTTAATCTGAAACTATAAGTGGTGATGAAAGAAATAATAATTATAATAGTAATGGAAATTGTTCTTAATAAAATCAGTTAAATGAAGATGAAGAGCATAAAACATAAAGTTGACCCGGAATTGTAGGAATGAAAATAGTGAATATTAGGAACACCAAAATTCAGAAAATACAGAAAAATAACATAAACAAAACAAACTAAAAAATAATAAATATTGAAGAATAGTAAAATAATATAAAGCAAATACAAAAACTATGGATGATAGAAAATTAAATAACACGATTAAAATGAAAACAAGAAGTAAGAATCAAAGAAAAGTCAAAACCTATACTTTAAATGAAAGGGAGGTGTTGAGTGTCACGTAAAGTCACTCACTCAGTGGAAGCTTAGCGCGCGTTCATCCATCACAGACGGCAATGTAATGTGATGATCGAGTGGACCCTTAACACACGTTCTCCTCGTAATCTTTATCGGTCCATGAAGTGCAAGAGGTCGCCCATAAAAGCTATGAGTGTCGCCCGGGGCTACTTAACTCAAGCCAAACCCTCAACAGCCACTACGGTTACAGCTACCACCACTACGACTACTACTACTTCTGCTGCTACTGCTACTACTACGTATTTGTCGTTACTCTTTGCAAGGCGTGTGGTGAGGATACAGAATTTTCTTACACGAACAGCACATTTGTGGTCATGAGTAAAATTGCATTTCTCTTTCACTTCCGCTGTGTAGAGTTTTCCATCTATATTTCTGTTATTTGGTGTTATTTTCAGAGACCAGGTTTGATTTTATTTTCGTTATCTTTTTCATACTTTGTCTTGGTATCATGAAAGCACTCGTGAATACAAAACTTTTCCTAAACTCCTCTTAAAAGCTGCATGAATAAGGCACGAACGCTGACTCAATCCTACTATCTAATTCACTGTCAATATTTTTTTTTGAGAATGTCATATCTTCGCGCCCCATATTGAAAGAAAACTTAAAATATATTACAAGTGAGTGATACAAGTTAACTGCAGTAAAGAAAACCATGCATTAAAAGATAACATGAATATAAGCTATCTTGATTTTCTTTTTTAAGTGAGTGATGTTAGGTAAGGTTAAACTAAATAATTTTAATTAAGTTTAGTTGACATTGTTTACATGTAACGAAACTTAGTTAAAATATCCGAGGACAAAAAAGAATCCGCAAGGAGCCTCCATAACATACCTCCCCCCTACAGTAACATGGCTACTGGGAATAGGCGCTACATAAGTGGAATGACCTCCCGCCATATGGTGTGTATTCGTGTTCATAAGTGACTCGTATTTTCTCCTCTATATGACAAGGAATGGGAGTTGTTATTCATCAAAAATACCTCCCTGTAAATATCCAGCACCTGATGGGTCATAAGCTCTGGCGAGATGAAGGTAATTCCTAGTCTTTTCTCGCTACTTCCTCGACTTTCAGGCTGTGAAGTGAGGCAAGCCCCGACGCTAGGCAGGCCTGCGGTGTTTTCTGATGTGCAGCACGTACTGTGTGAAAGACTACCACGCGTGGCTCATTAGCTGAGTGTATACGCTGGATCGTGGCATATCTCTCTCTCTCTCTCTCTCTCTCTCTCTCTCTCTCTCTCTCTCTCTCTCTCTCTCTCTCTCTCTCTCTCTCTCTCTCTCTCTCTCTCTCTCTCTCTCTCTCTGTGTGTGTGTGTGTGTGTGTGTGTGTGTGAGTGTCTGTGTTTAAAAGTGAAGTAATTCAAAGTGTGGACAGAAACAAGCGGATTTCTTTTCTTTAAGATCAGTTTTTTTTTTTTTTTTATTTGCTCATGAAATTATTATCATTAGTATGCATCAAAAGTGAGATTAATTGCTATTTTCTTTAGTTTGCTCATATATTTTTGTTACAGGACTTAATACAAGCAGCGCTATTCCCTGCTGGTCAGCCAACCTTATTGGAGTCACGTTTTTGTATATCCATTCATTCTTATTCCATAGTTCATCATTTTGACGTAGTGATTCTTCTCTCTTCTGATACTGTTTATAATTATGTTTCCTTTTTTCCAACATAACTTCCTTTATCAACCAATAAATCTACTAGTTTTCATTAGAAGTATTTCTACAGTGCTGTAAAATTGAAAGAGCCTTAAATATTTTTTGTAAAGTTATTACATCACTTGAATAGGGTAACATCTATCAGAGAGTAGTGACGGGAAAGGACAGGCTGGTGGCACACTGTCATCTTTCAAACATATAAAAAGGAATTATGTCACTAAGAGCAGGTGTCATTCATGTAAGCAGCCATTCAAGCTTGTGAGAGTGGCACAGGCAGTAGTTAGATCACGTAAGGTTTGGAAAAAAAAAATCATATATTATTCCTTGTTCCGCAGGCCACCCAACTCATATTCAGGCAGCGTGAACACTAATTGTCCCTCTGCCACTGTTTTCTTTTTTTTTCAACATTTACGTTGTGGCGATCCTGAAAAAAAGTTACACAAATCTGCATATATCTACCTATATGTTTATCTGTGCATTCTCTCTCTCTCTCGTGTGTGTGTGTGTGTGTGTGTAATTCACTGGTTGATCTGCTGCAGTCTCAGACGAGACAGCCAGACGTTACCCTACGGAACGAGCTCAGAGCTCATTATTTCCGATCTTCGGATAGGCCTGAGACCAGGCACACACCACACACCGGGACAACAAGGTCACAACTCCTCGATTTATATCCCGTACCTACTCACTGCTAGGTGAACAGGGGCTACACGTGAAAGGAGACACACCCAAATATCTCCACCCAGCCGGGGAATCGAACCCCGGTCCTCTGGCTTGTGAAGCCAGCGCTCTAACCACTGAGCTACCGGGCCGTGTGTGTGTGTGTGTGTGTGTGTGTGTGTGTGTGTGTGTGTGTGTGTGTGTTTGTTTGTTTGTTTGTTTGTTTGAATATTTACATATAAATGCATGTAATTCTATACCAACGTGGTTTCGATCGTACTCGTATTTTGGACACAGTTGAGTCATAGAAATTTTTTACAAAAATAAATTTGTATTGTAGAAGTAAACTCATTTTGTCACCCTGATGAGCCCTCGCAGTGTCAAACAATAAGTCTCGGAGGAAACCCCCGCAGGAGACCAGCCGATAAAGATGCAAGTCAGTGTTACGTCGGCAACATGTTCACTTAATGGTGGGTTATAGTGCGGAGACCCCGCAGGGAAAGTCCAATTCCAGCTAGAAGCGAGTCTCGGGCCTTGCTTCTCCACCGCCGCCGCCATTATTAAAAACGTGTGCAGACTGAATGTAGTGAAATCTTCTGTAGATATATCCCTGACTTTGAGGAAAAAATAAGGTATTCAGCTACAACATTCCCTTTCCTATTGGTTTGTTCTCAGTGTTTTGGTGGTGATGTGGTGAAGCATGACCTTGACAAGGAGCTCATCAACCTGAACACGTGCACGTGAGGCATCGCACAACCACAGCTCATGGGTTCAGGCTGTAACGTGGATATTTGCATGCAGGCGAGGCACAGCTCACTGCCAGCGCTGCCAGGCGTCTCACGCCGCAGCTGCTGTCAGTAAAATACTACCTTTAGAGGAAAGTGAAAGTCTTTTTTTTCAAATGGATGAAGGCTCTTACCGTTTGAAAATGCAGTTGATATTTTACAGTTCATGAAAAGTGATATTAAAGACAGCTTTGAAGTATTCAGTTGCGAATTTAGTAGCAATAATTGCTTGAAGCAAGAAACATATTCAGCTAGACACACCTACACACATGTTAGTGGTAAATTGCTTAGCAATCAACTTAAACTTTTTTTTTTACCAGAGTTACAAATAAGCGTGACGCAACTCGTTTACGGAACTGCGAATAAACGGTCTCAAATTCGTATCCATGTCTGGCAGTAGCGCAAGCTTGTCCATTCCTAAACAAGTAGACATCTGCCGAGCGCGAAGCTGAAAGTGAGTGTTCCATTTTTCCCCCTCACATAATTAAGTGCTTAATATCTTATGATTATACTGATGGAAAATGTTGAATTAGTTTTTTTTTCACTTGACATACTGTACTTAAGTTTAAATAAATGCCATCTAGATAATCCTCTTACGAGTAATGGAAACAGAAAAGAGTATGGGCATTCATATTGGCGAGGTATTTAAATGAGGTATGACTTTTATGTGTCATGCACGTCACCATCACGCAGCACAACGCAACACACACCACTACTACCAGCAGGAAAGAGGTGACAAAGCTGCAGCACTAACGCATTCGTTAATAAGTCTTCATCTTCAGAGAAGAGATAAGAGCAAAAATTGAGTCACTATGTCCTTTAATACAATAGGTGTCCGTAGGGTTTCCAAGATTGATCGAGACTTGTTTATGCATTTTTTTTTTTCGGAGTAATAAAAAAAGAGTCGATTCAACAGCTTTGGAATACAACACTACAGAAAATTATTCAGTTGATAAAAAGCTTCTTATTTGACCTGTCACTCGCTTGTCCTTGTGTGTGTTGAAAAGCCTGAAAATAGCAAAGCAGTAAGTATGAAACCCTTTGTGGCACTTAAGGGAATTGGGTTTGTATCGCACTTCTGTACTTTTATGACGTGGGGGACGACGGTGCGGTGTGTGTGTGTGTGTGTGTGTGTGTGTGTGTGTGTGTGTGTGTGTGTGTGTGTGTGTGTGTGTGTGTGTGTGTGTGTGTGTGTGTGTGTGTGTGTGTGTGTGTGTTTGTGTGTTTGTGGGATTCGGTGGGTGGGTGGATGTGTCCTTGGGTTTGTGTTAGTCAATATTTCCTTTGAAATTAGGACGTTTTTATCAATATTGCTTTGGACATACAATAGACATGATTTGGTTTTATTTGTAATGCTGTGTTCTATATTCTTGTGTATGTCATGTTTTATATTAAGTTTGTTACTTAACTGTGTGTGTGTGTGTGTGTGTGTGTGTGTGTGTGTGTGTGTGTGTGTGTGTGTGTGTGTGTGTGTGTGTGTGTGTGTGTGTGTGTGTGTCTATGCGCGCGCGCGGCTTCGTGTCGTAAAGTACAGCCAGTAATTCAGTGAGTGCTGTGACCGTAGTGTGTGTATGACCGTGGTATATTATGTCTGCCAGACCCGCACAGACACATACACACCTTTCTCCCTTCCTTACTGGCGGCTATAAAGTCAGTAAAAAAAAAAAGAAAGCAAAAAAAGTACAGTACCTTTACTATCCCACATATTTTTCTTCCTCCTTCACTTTCATTTTTTCC
Organism: Portunus trituberculatus; assembly: GCF_017591435.1. Lineage (NCBI taxonomy): Eukaryota > Metazoa > Arthropoda > Malacostraca > Decapoda > Portunidae > Portunus > Portunus trituberculatus. Next base: position 16,690,201 of record NC_059297.1, read on the forward strand.
CTTTGCGTATTCCAACACAAATTACATTAAATGATTCCCTGGAGCGAGTTTTCAAAAGCATCTCATGTATTGATGGACTTGAGGAGAAAAAGAAAAAAGAGGCGTTAATGATAGGCAAAGATGGGCTTCGTTGGGCATAACTGGGCTGGAATGGACTGACCGGGTTTCGAGATGAAAAAGTGTATTGGGGGTGAGGTAGGTGAAAGTAATCGTTCAATGATATACCTAGAGATGGTGCGCTTGGCAGGAGAAGACACACCAGAGAATACGGAAGACGACGAATGGGAAATGCCACACCATGAGCGATGGGATGAAATGGAAATAGGTAAAAGATAAATGGATTGGTGATTGTCGGACGTATCCATTTCGTGGAGGGTACTTTATGAGAGAGAGAGAGAGAGAGAGAGAGAGAGAGAGAGAGAGAGAGAGAGAGAGAGAGAGAGAGAAAGACGGACAGACAGACAGAGACATACACT
>NC_059297.1:16700676-16708176 GCF_017591435.1 Portunus trituberculatus
TATTATTTCTACTACTACAACTACTACTACTACTACTACTACTACTACTACTACTACTACTACTACTACTACTACTACTACTACTCCTGCTGCTACTACTACTGCTGCTGCTGCTGCTGCTGCTGCTGCTGCTGCTGCTGCTGCTGCTACTACTACTACTACTACTACTACTACTACTACTACTACTACTACTACTACTACTACTACTACTACTACTACTACTGTTACCAGTATCATTTGCATATGTGTGTGTGTGTGTGTGTGTGTGTGTGTGTGTGTGTGTGTGTGTGTGTGTGTGTGTTTGTGTGTCTACCCTTGCCTACCTGTGTGTCAGTCTTTCCCTTTATCTGGCTGTCAGTCTGTCTGCGTCTGTGTCCGTCCATCTGGGTGTCGTCTGTCCATCAAGGTGCCTCCCTGCACTTCCTCATGAGTCGCTGGTCAGCGGACACGTTCCCTCACTTATTGGTACACAGCGACAATTTGTAACCAGGGAATAAGTAAGAAGTAGAGAAGAGTATGTGCCTTAAAAACATATTTGGTTTACAAACTAACAGATCATTTTCAACTCCATAAAAAGTATATAATGTATGACATGTATTTTGGATCTATTTTTAATGTATCTTTATATCGTTATATTTTTCATATTTTCGTACACTTATTAAGGTATATAATATCGTCGGAAGTAAGCTTGGATTTTTCACTAGATGTACCACTAACCTTTGTTAGATCCATATGAATTATAGTCTTGAATAAGAGATGCTATTTAAGTTATTGAAAATAGGTGTATATTTTCCATCATGAGCGTGTCGCTCACTAGAATTCCACTAAGATTATCCAAATGTAGGTTAAGATAAGTTAGGATAGTCTGACTCAGGGTCTCATAATTTTTAGTAAAGATTTTCACTGGTAGAACTTACTCAATAACAATATTGTGACAATGCAAGACACAAACATTCTCGTGGGAGTTTGACCTTAATTTTTCATCTTTTATCTGCCCTGTTTGTGTTCGGAGTTTTGAAAATAATTATATGCTTCAGGAGAAGAATACCAGGATCATGACCTCTGGAAAACCTCATTGATAACCATCCGTCACTGCCATCATTCTTCACCACCACTCATCACCACCCTGCACCACTCATCACCCTTCCACAACCCCTATCACCGTCCATTACTCTCAGCATCACTCATCGTGTCCCCTCACTCTCAATCACCACCTATGCATTGACGCGAATGACGGGTCTACTAACTACGGTCAAGTAGAGAATCATAAATCAGTTCACCAGTAAACAAACGATCGCTTTGCTGCACCAGTTGGCTCTTAATATTACCAGGCAAAATGATAATGATTATGGTTGTATTGATAATGATGAAGATAAAGGTAATGATTGAGAAGAAGAAAAACAACAAAAAAAAGAACGATGATAAGATTACAATAACGATAGTAATGTTAAGAATCATATTAGTCAAAAATTTAAAAACTAGCAATGAAAAGTAATAAAACAAGCAGTAGTAGTAGTAGTAGTAGTAGTAGTAGTAGTAACAGAAGTATAGTAGTAGTCGTAGTAGTTGGCAGTAGTAGTAGTAGTAGTAGTAGTAGTAGTAGTAGTAGTAGTAGTAGTAGTAGTGGTAGTGTTAGTAGTGTTAGTGTTAGTAGTAGTAGTAGTAGTAGTAGTAGTAGTAGTAGTAGTAGTAGTAGTTGTTGTTGTTGTACGGGGTCAATATTTCTTTTCTTGTGTCTGCAGTCATTCATCGCCCTGCTCTCATCCTTCACACATGTGCAGACCTTGGATCTTATTTCTCCATCTGGCGTGTGGTAAACGCGGGTGTTCTTTCTCGAGGTGGAATTTATCACAAACCCTTTCGAAAAGTGCTACAAGGAAATGATGCTGCTTGTTGACACAGGAAGGGCTAGTAAGGCTACTGATGATGCAGACTGGGGAAACCTCCACGCCTCTTTCATGAACCTAAGCTTCTCTCGCGAGCACCGTAATTCCTGTTTGGAAACAGTGGCCTGCCTGCGTGCCTTTCGCTAAGCCGCAGTGAATTCAGAGAAAATCCCGCCAGAACAGACGGTTTGGCGAAGTTCACAGGCAAGTCCACTAACCAAGGTGTGTTATTTCAGTGAAGGCAATGTGTAGTGAGTGCGAGGTGAGATGGGAGGTCTTAAAATAGAAGCTGGTATCGAGCACGAAGTAAATGTGCGGTGAGAGGGTATCTTGGGTGATAACGGTAGTCTCAGGTGATAGAAAGCTATGAAAAATTGGTACATCCCTGAGCTATAAGAGAAATATCACTTACTTTTTTAGCACTTTCTTGTTGTTGGTTATCTCTCTCTCTCTCTCTCTCTCTCTCTCTCTCTCTCTCTCTCTCTCTCTCTCTCTCTCTCTCTCTCTCTCTCTCTCTCTCTCTCTCTCTCTCTCTCTCTCTCTCTCTGTTTCATTTGTCTTTTTCCCTTATTTTCTTTTTCTATCAAGCACAAGAAGAGGAGGAGGTCGTAAACATATCAGATAACTAAAAAGAAGAAGCACTGGATACGACGACAAAATTTAATACTTGTGTTTGAAATTAACGGAATCGGTCTGTTATGTGATGTCGAAATTGCACCACCTGTACGTTTCTTTCACTCCGCTCTCTGTGACACACTCAGTATTCCACGCCACACTGGCGGCTAAAGCTGTCGCGAGGCCTCAAGTCTAGCGGCGTGACGTGACTGATTGAGTTCCTGTTCCCTCACGTAGCGGTGCGGGAGTGCTGTGGTCTGGTCTAACTTACGTGAATTCTGGATCGGAGCGGCTGATTCCATAATATCATTTATTTTATTCCACACGACCAAGAGTGACTCCAGTACTGTAGCTGCAGGAGAGACAGACCTGGAGTATCGTAGCTATTCCATAACGCCTAAGCTGTTCGGTAGGTGAATATATGTAGTAGTAAAAAGTTCTCTGTTGTTGAAAATCTAGCAAAGAAAAACAAACGAGTTGGATTTTCACAGTGCTTCAGTTGATCCAGGTAGATGAAAATTTGACAGAGGAAACAAAAGGGAAACAAAGATAAAGTCAAACCTGCAGCACATTTTACAGCTTGTCTTGTGAGCGCTCCGTGGCTGAACTGCGGCGTGTTGTATGTCTCTGGTCTTGTTAGCGTGGAATGTGTCAGGAGAAACGCATGAAAATAGTGACATATTGTACCGGTTTTCGAAATCTGAGAGTTGTGTGTCACGTCGTGGTAGTTTTAGACCTTGTGTGGTGTTTGGTCGTGTGGTGGCGGCTGTGGTGATCATGAGCAATGGGTACTCGTGAAGGTTGTCGCTTTATGGTGACGATGAGAAGTACTTGCTTGTAAAGGTTGAGACAGTGATGCTGTGATGAGGATTGTGGTATAACATAGTGGTAGTAACTGTAATAGTGCAATGGTGTGGAAGTTATGTGACTGTGGTGGAGGGTGACGTGGTGGTGAGATTTCTAGACTTTATTGATGGTGGTGATGGTGTTGTTGGTGACGGTAACAGATTGGTACTTGAGAATTTTGTGGTGGTAGTGTGGTCTTAATGAGGATGGTAGCTTTGTAAATATTAGTAATAGTGGTAGTATTGGTGGTTGTGATGATGAATGGATACGTTAATGATTATGACAAAAGTGGTGGTGGTGGTGGTGGTGGCTGTGGTCAAGATGGTAAAGGTGCTGCTAAAGTAATTTTGGCGATGATGATGGTAGTATGATAGTAAGGATAGTGCTTGAAAGACAGTAATGGTGATAGTGTTATAGTAGTAATAATGATAGAGCAAATGGTGGATATGTGGTGTTAATATTGTTGGTGGGTATGGTAAAGATGGTGCTACAGTAATGTTTAAAAGTACAAGTGAGTATGTGTTGGTAATATTGTTGGTGGTGATGGTGAAGGCGATGCTATAGTAATGTTGGTGGTGGTGGTGATGGTGAAAGTGGTGTTGGTGGTGGAAGGTCACGTGTGCAATCTCACGAGCGTACAATTACTGTCGATCTTTCCGGCACGCAGGTGAACGCTCTTAGAAAAGTCCGTAGGCAATGAATCCAGAAATAAAAGGAAAGTCGTTATATTGAGAATGACATGACCCTTAAACCACAAAATATATAGAATCTAGTTTTCTTTTTCTTTTTTTTTCTTTATCATTAAGGAGACCGATTTTTCATAGGTTCTCTCTCTCTCTCTCTCTCTCTCTCTCTCTCTCTCTCTCTCTCTCTCTCTCTCTCTCTCTCTCTCTCTCTCTCTCTCTCTCTCTCTCTCTCTCTCTCTCTCTCTCTCTCTCTCTCTCTCTCTCTCTCTCTCTCTCTCTCTCTCTCTCTCTCTCTCTCTCTCTCTCTCTCTAAGTCCGAGTGTAATGCACAAAATCATATCCAATTTCTCTGCACTATAAATATAGTTAAAGATACACAATTTTTACTATTTTACTTTCTTCTTTATGCACTATGAGGAAATACAGCCTCACGAATTAACGTGATCTTCACTCCCCAACATAATGCATAAAATTATCTACATAGTTTCTCTCTTATCTCTTATGTATGCAACGTAATACCCGTTGGTTTATAAGATTCTCCAGATTTTTACGCTTCACCACACATAATTAAAAAAAAAATCCCACACACTGAATTAAGCCGCAATTTTTTTTACTGTCATTTTGTTTTCCCTTGCTCTTCAGTGTATACCATGAAAGAACCGCTCATTTACAAGTCTCCCCGTTTTTCCCTCTTAGCATACACCATCAAGGGACTTTACTACGCCGTTAGGAAGGATAAAGCTATGGACCAGGTAGGCATAATTAGCGGAGGGTAATTTATAAGAGGTGCGCGGCAGTCCTTCGTGGTGGGACTTAAAGAGTAAAGCATCAGTTTCAATCAAAGGATTCGGCTCAGTTTTCATCACATTTCATAATTTTTAAAGAGGGGGAGATTTTTGGCACGTTTCTACACGATCCACTAAGGAGCTTATCCCTGTGGTGAAAGAAGGGATGAGAAGAGAAGGGAAAGACCTCAGGAAAGGAGAGAGAGGGAAGGACGAAAGAAGGGATAGGAGAGAGAACGGGAAGAGATGAGATCAGGATGGAAGAGAGAAAGAAATGTGTAATAGGAGACGGAGACGGAAAAAAGGTAAAGAAGAGGGACGAAGTAGGATGAGAAGTGTAAGGAGAAGGTGAAAGACGAAGGAGAGAAGGAGATGAACGACGTTGTAATATGTGGTAGGTGTCGAGAGGAGAGAAGAAGGAAAGGAGAGAGGTGGTCGAACTAGTGGTGGTGGGAAATGGAAGGCAGAGAAAACACAGAGAGGAGAGTGGAGGGGAGGGAGGGTGAGTAGAGGACAAGGGGGTGTGTGTGTGTTTGTGTGTGTGTGTGTGTGTGTGTGCGTGTGTGTGTGGGTGGATGTTTGCACTCACTTAAGGAGGGACTCGTTTAGGTACAACAAACGGCATGGAAATAAAGATGATTTAGGGAAGGAAAACACATGATAAAAGACCCGGTAATGGAGGGAATGAGGAAGGGTCATTGTGGAGGGAAGTGGGTGTGGTGGAGGGCGCTGAAGTGGAAGAGGGAGGCTTCGGAAGGAGGGAATGATATGATTGGCGGTTGAAGAACTCTGGCGAAGCATGTAAGGTAGAGGGAGGAGGGAAAGATGGGTGTGGTGAAGATAGAGAAGGATGGTGGAGCGTGTAGGGAAGGTAGGTGGGAAAGGTACGCAAAGGCAAGTGGAGAGAGGCAAGCCGGAGTGCGGGCAGTGATAAATGACCAGGTTCCACCTTCCAAAAATCCTTTGGGCTCACTGGTGTTTCGTCGTCCACTACTACATCACCACCACCACCACCACCACCACCACCACGCCTCCAAAATACCCATGGTTCTTGCCAAAAGCTTGTCTTCTGGTTTTATTTTGTTTACGAAGATGTGTGTATGTGTGAGTGTGTGCTCCATTAAGCTTTATGATTGTCACCATAAAGAGCCGCCTGTGTTAGTGTGAGCGGCTTTACTGCAGCTGGTTTGCTCTTGGTAGTGATTTCATGTTCCTTTGTTTCCTCCAGTTGTTCCACTTAACTCAGACCAAATAATAGATGTGAGTTTGCATTACATCATCACAGTAAGGTAATGTATGTGATGGTGTGGGTGATACTGATCGCTATTCTCTATCTCAATATCAATAATGTGTCCGTCTTTCTTATTTTGCTGCATTTGACCAAGAACAGGCGACTTGTACGTAGATGATAAACCACTCGACGTAAATTCCGGGGAGTTTCAATCACTGGCAGGAACTATATGTAGGTTTCGCTAAGATTTGTCACTCATGCATCCTCCTCATCAGAATTGTGTTAGCTACTCACTTATATATATATATATATATATATATATATATATATATATATATATATATATATATATATATATATATATATATATATATATATATCTTTTTTCTCAGTGTTGGCTTCACATTTAAATAGTGGCGTTAGCGGAGTAAAGGAAGCCTTCCTTATTTTCATTCCTCACGCCAGCAATATGAACTCAGTTTTTATTACAGTTTAAGAATTTTTTAGGATTCGAATGCAGATTGATATGCATATTTTGGTCCATCATTTCAGTGCAAGAATTAACTAAAACTTTTCCTTCAACATTGTCTTTATGACAACTTTCAAAGAGACTGCCTTCTGTTTTCTTCCACTTCCTTTGTCAAGTTTTTGCTTTTACTGAAGCAGTTTATTCTTTATGATTTAACTTTCATTCAACTCATCCTTGTCCGTCATTCTTTTATTAAAAGTTCACGACATTTTTCCTTTGTAAAGTTAGTATGCAAAGCCACCATAACTCACTGCATAAATATTCCCAAAAATACGTCTACGAAAAAAAAAATGTAAAAGATGACAAATTGCTGAGTTACGTGTTTAAAATGTGGCAAAAAAAAAAAATGTTAAATGCATTGTACACCGAGACTCTGCATAATATATGTAGCATCGCATACCATTCCAAAATAGAAGAATGTTATCACAAAGAACAGCATATCCTCTTTCATTGCGAACACTCCTTTCACCTACCGCAGTCACTAAACACTCTCTCTCTCTCTCTCTCTCTCTCTCTCTCTCTCTCTCTCTCTCTCTCTCTCTCTCTGACAACCATACACTCACGAGAACAGCTCCTCAGTGACCCTAACGACTCTTCTTTCATATTGACAGCTCCTCATTGACTCCAAAAACTACCATTATTATTGTAACAGTCCCTCACTTTCCCTAACAACTCCTCCCTCATCCCAAAAACGCTTCCTAATTAAAAGGAAATATTATTCATCCCTTAAACTCTCTCCATTACCCTTGATAGCTTCTCATCTGCCTCAGGAAAACTCCACCTCCCCTTCCACTTTCACGCTCAACATTTTTCCTTTTGAACACTTCCCCTCTTCCGCTGGACATTCCTTCCTCGCCTTACCTGAGCATTTCTCACTTAACTTTTTACACCTATCAGTCATCCGCAACACTGTCAATGCTCT
>NC_059297.1:16723176-16740676 GCF_017591435.1 Portunus trituberculatus
TGTGTGTGTGTGTGTGTGTGTGTGTGTGTGTGTGTGTGTGTCCGATAAATCCTCTCTCTCTGTTCCTTTCCCTTTCCTGCCATTCACACACTTTCTATTTCCGATCCTGCCTCCCGCGTCATAGTTGTTTAGTGTACGTGACAGAAAAAGAAATAACACCTGCAGAACCCTTCACTCGGCTTATCTGCACTGGAAACTTTCTGGCAGAGTTTACGATGGTGGAAGGAGAGGTTGAGGTGCGCGTTTTTGTCATGGTTGTCCAAATTAGCATAGACCTTTACCGAAGATGTGTGTGTGTGTGTGTGTGTGTGTGTGTGTGTGTGTGTGTGTGTGTGTGTGTGTGTGTGTGTGTGTGTGTGTTTGTGAGTGTGTGTGACAGAGAGAGAGAGAGAGAGAGAGAGAGTGTGTGTGTGTGTGTGTGTGTCTGTCTGGTAGTTATGAAAAGAAAAACTGGATTTTGTTTGTTATCTCTTCATTTCTTTTTTGCGTGCGAAACAATGGGACAAGCATCTTTATATCTTGAATCAAAGGATCGGGCAGAATGAAAAGTGTAACAAAAAAAAACATCAATTATGAATGTACGTTAAAGCGATTCACTGGAACGGGAAGCTGAAGAAGTAAACGAAACAAACATCCCGCTCGTCAAAGTATCTTAAATCTTTTCTTCTTGTAGCTTCAACTTTCCACATTTTTTTTCATTTGGTTTCTGGTTCATTATTCTGTATTTTTTCTCCAAATCATAAGCTTCCTTCAATAAATCTTTCAGTAACCTATAAGACTCGAAGAAAGAGAAAAGTAGAAACCTTTTTCGAGTCAGGTATTGAGGACACTTGATACCTGTTGAGTCAGAAATGCATGAAGCAGTGAGTGGTTTCGCTTTCCTCGGCCTGAATTGAAAATATTACAGCAAGGATGATTCATAACAGTCAATAAATCTTTCAGGTTCGATGTATTTATGTTAGTTTGTAAGGTTGAAGTGAGCAGCGCAGGAGTGGGATGAAGATCAGATCAGTAGGGGGAGTATTATCCGGGAGAGATCGCACAGAATTGCCTGGAGATCAAAGGAATGAGATGGTCCATTGAAGGGCGTCATAAATTTGTCATGCTACTTGTATTGATTTGAGATTTATGACGCAGCGAGACACACATGCACATTATTTGTTTTTGGTTTGTTACAGAGGGACAGAAGACGAAAGACTCCTTGTTTGATGTACAGCCAGCGTTGAGTATGGTGTGCAGTGTTTGTGTCAGAGGAGGAGACTTGTGTTCTTAAAGACAACAAAATATGAAAGAAATTGCGTGTTGGTGGGTGGGTGGTGTAAAGAAACTCAGGGAGAGCAGGAGCACTTTATTTCTCTTACGTTTCGCCCATAGGGCTTCTTCTGAAGAAGCCCTATGGGCGAAACGTAAGAGAAATAAAGTGCTCCTGCTCTCCCTGAGTTTCTTTACACCACCCACCCACCAATCTGTTCTACAATATTACAAATTGCGTGTTATTACCTAATCAGATTCATGTGTTTCTGTGCTGTTAACTGAATCTTATTTTCAAACGTTTCAGTACTTCATCTTGTCTATTTTCGAGAAATTGTAGTGTGAGTGATTATGGTTTTCGAGAGTGATTTAATGATTTAGGTATAGTTGAAGAAACTTTTTTACAATATGAACAAAAAAAGCACCTATAACGATACGATTCATCAACTCTGTGGCTTAGTGTGAAAATCCAAAGCTTCTAAGAATATGGGCCTCTCACGGCTGGCCACACAAGACACGAATGGCGCAGCTCGTAAAATTTCGGAGGATTTCCCGACTGAATCGTGTCATATCTTGTCTCGATCTGCAGAGGCGCCACGTGCAGGACTTTTACTGTAATATCAGGAAGACAAGATTTCAGATAACGATACGGTGACGAGTGTAATGCAGTGTGTCATTAATACCACCGCTCGCAGTATTAATGAACGTGTCTCATCATATAATTCATAGCCACAGATATGCGAAGCGAGGTGATGAAATGTTCTCAAGAGAGTGACGGAAAAAAGCATATGAGGGCCATCGAGCACACCTCACATCGTATCGAAGCTGCTATCCTCATTAACAAGTCGTAGAGGGAATGAATGAATACAACGACTGAAAATCACTGAAAGCATCGCTGCAGATCTTGCATTAGTAATGAACATTTCCACATAAATTTTAAACATAATTTTTAGAAGAAAATGTGTAAATGTGAATTGATATTATGAAAAGAAAAATATAAACACACACACACACACACACACACACACACACACACACACACACACACACACACACACACACACACACACACACACACACACACACAAAACATAGACACGAAAAATGATGAAATATAGCAATAAAAGTTTTTAGAAATTCACTTAGAAATAGAAATTATCATAAGATAAACACCAGTGAAGGGAAAACCTCGGCGAAAAACTATTTTTGGATATAATCTCCATTCCGCTGAATTCTATTTTAGTCTAAATGTTGAGTTGTGTCGAACCAAATAAAGGGACTTATGAAAAATGTGTGTGTGTGTGTGTGTGTGTGTGTGTGTGTGTGTGTGAGAGAGAGAGAGAGAGAGAGAGAGAGAGAGAGAGAGAGAGAGAGAGAGAGAGAGAGAGAGAGACAGACAGACAGACAGACAGACAGACAGACAGACAGAGACAGACAGACAGACAGAGAGAGAATGTAAATATATAGATAAGAGAACACTTCACATATCATATAGGAAAGGACGTCATGCAATGGAACAAAGGCGATGTGTGCCTGAGCGAGTCTTGTTCTCGGGAGGCGCTTATTCACCAGCAATTGGGTGTTGCTTACCCTTTGCTTCCTTCGTCGTAAGTTAATTTCCTGTATTTTTTCCCTCACTGTATATCGAAAAAGCAACGACAAGATTAATTATAGGAAGGCGAGTGATTTACGTAACTAGTATTTCTCTCATGACCAAGTAAGCACAACATAACAATACGACCACTGCAAAATGGAAAACAAAAAAAATATAACGAATTACAGACCAGGAAAAAGAACGAAAAGTGGTGCGAATACCAGACTAGGGGAAAATAAGAAGAAAATAATACAATAACAAACGAGAAAGAGAGAAAACTGACACGAATGCCACACCAAAAAAGAAGAATAAGAAAATAAAGCGAATGTCAGACTAGAAATGTCAGACCATAAACGATAAAAATATGAGCGCCATAACAGGAAGAAGTAAAAAAAAAGAAAAGGGGAATGTGAGTCCAGAAAAGGCAAAATATATTCAAATAACAGACCAGAAAATAAAGGAAAATCATATGGACACTTGACTAGAAGAGAGATAAATAAAACGAATACCTCACTGAAAGATGAAAAAAAAAATAATAATGAGAAGGCAAAATCTGGAAGAGGTGAATACCAGAAAAATAAAGAGAGAAAGAAAGAAGAGAAAACTAATATAGATGCAAAAGCAGAAGGCATTGATAAACAAAATGCAAGAATAACCATCCATGAAATAGTCGATGGCTTAACAAATACATCGGGGCAAGGCAGAGGACGCGGAAGAGGCGTCGAGGCGTTTGACAGCATTTGGCAGCAGAAGCAAGGCAAGGCTGTCACTCCCTGGGTGACTCCACCAAACACCTTAATGCTTCAGGAGCGAGCGTCTCTGCTTGCCAAATGTGTGCAGGCATTGCTCTCACCAGTGTATAGAAGGAACTGCGGGAAATGAATAAATGCATGAGGGCTTTGCTTAGCTTAATTCGGCTTCCCTGAAAATTTTGTTCGTGGAAAAAGTCATAAAGCATCGGGTATGTTTGCTTGCGATGGGTGTGATGGCTGAGGTGAGGTGTCTTATTATTGCCTTGATTAAATGTGGTTATCTTATTTTGTTCCTCTTTAAAATCAGTGCGGTATAAAATCAAGGGGATGTGAAGTGTAAATACAGTTAGCGAGAATAAAATCATCTTTATTCTGTCCGATGAATAATGAAAAGTGACGCAACTTTGTACACTCGTGAGCAAAACAAACAAAATGCGTCGTGGTGTTCGGTTAATTCCTGATGTGTTCGTCAGAAATACGGAAGTGACTCGACAATGTTGAGACTGCACATGTAGTACAACGAATGGTGTAGGTAGTGCGCTGCTATCGACCAACTGATGCTTCACGGGAAAACCGCAAAATTTTGTATATTATGGTCTTGTCAGGTTTGTTTGCATGACTTTATCTCTCTCTCTCTCTCTCTCTCTCTCTCTCTCTCTCTCTCTCTCTCTCTCTCTCTCTCTCTCTCTCTCTCTCTCTCTCGTCATTGCTTGCTTGCATGCACACACGAGTACCTGCACCTGCGCAGTTTGAGTCGCATGCACGTGATAGATGGAGATTTCGTTTTAAATCCAAAATGCTTTATTTAATACTTTTAATCCTCAACACAATATTCCTTTGTAGTAAGCGTTGTGCATTCCAGGTAACACACGCCCCCAGCCACGCTAACTCCTTCCCAGCACGCTCGCCACACCACACCTGCAATCCCTTCTGTCCACACTCAGGAAGGTAACCTGACTCCCGGTGCATATTGTGCATGTACACCTCCTGCCTCACGGTTTTATCTTCCGGGCACGACGTGTGAGCCGGGTTGGAAGGGAAATTTGCTAAACGTTGCCTGATTGTGAGTCATTAAAGTAAGGTGTACAGGAATGCACGACGAACAGTAGAAGTGAGGATGGTGATGATGATGGTGCTAATTTATATGATTTTTTTTTTTATGCAAGAGGGAGAGTTGCATGATGATGATGGTGATGAGAATAGTAATAATAATGGTAATAATAATAATAATAATGATAATAATAATATGATAATAATAATAATAATAATGATAATAATATTGATAATAATAATAATGATAATAATAGTAATAGTGATAATAATGATGGTAATAATAATAATGATAATAATAATAATAATAATAATAATAATTATAATAATAATGATAGCAATGATAATGATAGTAATAATAATGATAATAACAATTGTAATAATGATAATAATATTAGTAATAATAATAATAATAATAATAATAATAATAATAATAGTAATGATAATACAAAAATAACAGCAACAATAAAAAGTAGGAATACGAATAATAACAACAACAATAACAGCAACAATAACAATAAATCTTTTGCAGCTTGTCCTTACCTCACACACACGGAAGGTGACAACAAAGAAACATAAAAGACTTCATACAGAAAGCATACCCAAAGTCTGCCTTACGCTGCACCTTCTAGCTTCGTGGAAGGCAGAGCGTGGTAGTACGCACTGGAGGGAGAGAGAGAGAGAGTGTGTGTCCAGCCCTTCCTTCCCTCGCTTTTCCTTCTGTTCTCTCTTTACCACACGCACGAAACACTGGAGCTAATGCACAACACCATGTTATGATACTATAAAGGAAAACTAGTAATAATATTTCCTCCTGTGTTCATCTTCACTCTACTGTGGCTTTTACATTAGGTTAGATGGTGCAGCTTATGCCAAACAGCCTCGTAATAGCCAACAAATCTGATGATGTTTCTTCTACCATTGTGTTATCTTGGTTTTCTTTCGTCTTGGATATGATACAACTAAGAATCATTTCCCTAATTTCGTAGGGTAAAAAAAAGTACTGTAGCCAGAATAGGTTTACTTTCCTTGTGAGTGAAAAACAAAGATAAGTTAAATGATAATGGAAATAAGGTTATGTGGTCTTGCCCTTCTGCAAGTTACGAAAAGTCTTTTATGCAAGGATAGTTTTGTACTGGTGTGGCTCTGGGATGCGATACAAAAACACATAGAAAAAGTCCTTTAGTTCTGACACTTAATTTAGAATAATAAGAATTGAATAAGATTAGTTCCTCCTGCGTACTTTAGAATACATTAAGAAAAAATAAAACGGAAGCTAGAACAGTTACATAATAGTGTTTGTTTTTAATTTACTTCTACGGCCCAAGAAAATGTAAAAAATTCTCTGTACTGCTCAAAGTACGTCTAAGGTAAAAGAAAAAGGAAAAATATAAAAACAAGCAAGATTAATTTTTTACCATGCTATAGTTCAAGAAAGTCAAAAAACAATCAAAGAAATTGCTTTTTATTATTAAGGCACTCCTTGGACGAGAACCAAAACATGTAAATACAAATCTGTGCATCAAAAGTAACTCTACTCAAAATTAGTAGTAGCAAAACAGCATCCAACAACACTTTACACCACAAGGTATATTTCTCTCTCTCTCTCTCTCTCTCTCTCTCTCTCTCTCTCTCTCTCTCTCTCTCTCTCTCTCTCTCTCTCTCTCTCTCTCTCTCTCTCTCTCTCTCTCTCTCTCTCTCCGCTGGAAGGAAGATGAAGTAAAGACAATATATATTTTTATACCGTGAAGAGAACGAGTATAGTAACTCACATAATCCCTCCGTTCCTCGTATTGCACCCATTACTAAGGCTGCTGCACCAAACCAGGGAATAATCGTAAGAATAATATGACGTCTTACCAGAAAAAGTCATTGGTTCGCTTGCAATCAGTACCAATTAAAGACAAGGCAGGAAATTTGAGGGTGCCGCGCCTTCCATGTTCGTAAACAAGGGAAAAAATTAATCCAAGAGAAGTCTAAGAATCTCGTATTTGTTTGACATCCGGCGAAGGGAAGGGACAGGTGTATATGGGAGAGGGAGGGAGAAGGAGAGGGAGAGAGAGAGAGGGAGGGCAGGTGGTGGTGCGGTAATGAGATGCAAATGAGAGTGGGAAGAGGCGAAGGCAGATGTTTTCCACGGTTCTAACTCGGCGAGGTTGTCCGTGTCTGTGTATATGTGTGTGGGAGGGTGAGAAAAGGCAGGAGGCAGAACCGAGACTTAGGTAGAGATGAGGGAAAGCTGCCTGTTAGCTTCCTCTCCTGCATGTCTACGCTTCTTTTTAAAGAAAACGCTTTCATACTTTTCTAGGCCTTTCTTGTTAGGGTAAGTCTTCCCTTGTTGAAATTAATTTACTGGCCAGATGGTGTGGAGGAGAGAGAGAGGCAGACGGGTAGAAGGGAGAGGAAAACCAAGAACAGAGAGAGAGAGAGAGAGAGAGAGAGAGAGATCTAGGTCAGGGAGATTCGAGTTGGAAAATGTTACGTAAAAGAAAAATTGTTGTTATATATGAAGGTACTGGTACTTTGAATGGAGATTCGTTATATTCATTTATCATATTTTTCAAGTGGCAACGAGTCGTGAATCATTTATTTTTCATCTCAGAATTCATTATGCAACACTTACGACTATTTTCCATAATTGCTCAGTCTCTAATTAAACTCCCCTAATTTCTTTACCCGCTTTCCCCCTCCCCCTTCTCCCTCTCCTCTCTCTCTCCCTCTCCCTCTCCCTCTCCCTCTCCCTCTCCCTCTCCCTTTCCCTCTCCCTCTCGCTCTCTCCCTCCCACACACCCTCCCCAGTCATGCTCCTTTCCCCAGCAATGCAGCAACAAACAACATCTCGGGTAGCAGCAATGGAGCATGAAATAATTTTGGTTTAAAAAACGATCAAATTTGATATTGTCTTTCGAATAACGTGAAACCGGTCATCTAAAATGCAAATACAAGCTAATTTTAGAGAGGGCACCGTGAGGGGAAGTTGGGTTGGAGGGGTGGGTGGGAAGGAGGTGGATGTTAGTGAAGTGGGGAAGGAAGGAAGGAAGGAAGGAAGGAAGGTGAGGGGAAAGTGAAGGCACAGGAGGTGATTGAGGGGAAAGATAGAAAAACGTAAGATGAAAGCAAAAAGATGGAGAGGGAGATGAAAAGAGAGACGAAAGCTTAAGGGGAAAGCTTAATAGAGGAGTGACATTGGCGGAAAAAAGGGAGCAAAAGGGAGTTGGAAGTAAATGAAGGGGACAACGACGACGACGAAAAGAGGAAACACGGAGAAACAGAGCAGAAAATAGAAGAAAGGAGGTGAGGAGGAAGGGGAAGAAGGATGAAAGTGTAAATGTGGACACAAAAGGATGAACAAGAGAAATAGGAGAAAAAAGAAAGAAGGGAAACGAGGAACAGCAAGTAAGGTTCGGCAAAAAGGAGGAAGCAGAAGAGGAGGAGGAGGAGGAAGAGGAGGAGGAGGAGGAGGAGGAGGAGGAGGAGGAGGAGGAGGAGGAGAAATGGGGATCTACATGGAAGGACGAAAGAGGAAATTAAGAGAAAGAGAATGAACAAGATGAAAAGGTGGAGAGGAAGGAGGACAAAATTTAGCTGAGTAACCGAATAAAAGGACAGAAAGAGGGAGAAAAAAAGAGTAGAAGAGGAAGATAACCCACGGGAGGACGGAGATAGGGTTTTATGGGAGGCATCGATAAGACATTGTTAGAAAAGAGAGAGAGAGAGAGAGAGAGAGAGAGAGAGAGAGAGAGAGAGAGAAAGTCAGAAAAACACAATGTAGCTCCCTCAGTTCAAATCTCCGGTCGCGTTTCCTCCAATTTAATAAGTCAAGGGAATCTAAGAACCAAAACGAAAAATGTTGAATTAGTTTCTTCTCATACCATGCTGAAGGACTGATTGCATTTCATATTACAATTTATAGGATCCTTTCTTTAGGTTTTCTCCTTACATAACACATGATTTCAAACAAGAAATATCTTTGCTATCTTTAAATAATGTGTGTAGACATTTTGCTATTTTATTTCATTAATATCTTTAAAGTATGAAAAATTAATCACAATTAGTTGACAATTCATACAACTCTCGACACACTTTAGGGGAAAACATCTTTTTTTTTTTTTTCAAAACATCAATTTCATATGCATCGTGGTTGTTTCGAACAGGAAATCAGTATCAGGTAACTATTTTTACATACTATGCTCCGAATTCTTTTCGAAAATGGTGAAGCTCGTGGTGTAAACCAGCGTCAAAGTCCATTTCATAATTTGTTCGTAGAAAAAAATGCTAAAATGAAAAGTAAAACTGTGCATAAAGAAATTGTTTCTTAGTCTGAGCAATAACAATCTCAGACTGCTCTCTATACTTTACTGAATTATTTACTTATATGTACATTTTTTGCTTCTTTTTTCTAATTTTTGTTAAATACAATGAGATCAAACACGCTTTACATTGTGACATTATTACTTGAGGCAATTTCTAACCTATATCTCTCTACCTTACATTTACGGCAAATTATCCTATAATAGCTAGGAAGTATTTATATCAAACGATATATAAAAACCTTCAGATGAAATATTAATGGATTATATTGCCCTTCCACGGTGAGGGGGTCCAGCACCACCATCTGCCAACCCGCCGCGGAAAATGTGGCGCGTAAAGAATGGAATCAATTAGTAGCTGTTCCTTGAATTACTTTGAATCTTGGAGTGTGTGTGTGTGTGTGTGTGTGTGTGTGTGTGTGTGTGTTTCACTGTTTGATCTGCTGCAGTCTCTGACGAGACAACCAGACGTTACCCTACGGAACGAGCTCAGAGCTCATTATCTCCGATCTTCGGATACGCCTGAGACCAGGCACACACCACACACTGGGACAACAAGGTCACAACTCCTCGATTTACATCCCGTACCTACTCACTGCTAGGTGAACAGGGGCTACACGTGAAAGGAGACACACCCAAATATCTCCACCCGGCCGGGGAATCGAACCCCGGTCCTCTGGCTTGTGAAACCAGCGCTCTAACCACTGAGCTACCGGGCGTGTGTATGTGTGTGTGTGTGTGTGTGTGTGTGTGTGTGTGTGTGTGTGTGTGTGTGTGATATTCTTCATCTTCTTTCAGACGAGGAAACGAGAGTAGTAGTGTTCATGGTAAGCGAGGTCTGGCCAAGTTGTTGTAGAGATAGAAATTTATCTTTGTGAAGTCAGGTATTATTTTTTTTCTGTCGTTGATTCGTTGTGTTTCTGGGAATATTTGAAGAGGGGAAGAGAGAGAGAGAGAGAGAGAGAGAGAGTGTGTGTGTGTGTTTCCTTAATGAGAATACTTTAATATAATTCTCTCCGTCATTCTTTCTTATCTGGCTTCATTGGAGAGAAAAAACAACAAGATGGAATATATCTTGTAACACTCTTGTTAAATTGAAGCTTTGTGAAAATGAACTTCAAGGAGACATTAAAGAAAAGGAAAAGAAAAATCCCGTGGGTAAAAGAAAAGGCTCGGAAGTAGCACATTCAGAAAATTCTTCGGAGACTGTTCTACAAAAAGGGAAGGGGAAGGACAGCGAATACAGACCTAATTTGATTTTACTTAAGCTAATTCCTGTGTAAAGTTGATTTTCGGTTGTGGAGTAGAGGCAGGGAAACTTGCGAAGGGTGACAGAGCGAGGCCGGCCCATGGTGGTTTCTGCAGTCCGGAGGGACAAGGGAAAAATATGAGGAATATTTAACTCATATTTCCCCCAGCCGTCTGCTGCTCTCCCGGCGGGCAGGAGCGGATTTGCTTGACAGGGAAAGCTGAATTCTCGATGCTGAGTTGCGAGGATTTATATTTTCTCTGCATATTTTCTTACATTATTACATTTTTTTCACCGTCTCTTGTCCTTTGTGTAGAGGCGCGCATAAAACTATGTATTCCCTGCGCAGCAACTTTAACGCCACTGCTCAGGGTGGGTGCGTGTTCAGTGCCTCGTATAGGGGGTAAATGTTCAGCAGGTCGTGGCGCAAGGCTGTGTGGGTGAGTCAGCGCGGTGAGGTCACGATAAAGTGGGAAGGGTTTGTAAAGAATTACGGTTAGGTGGCCGGAGGAGGAGGAAGAGGAGGAGGAGGAGGAGGAGGAGGAGGAGGAGGAGGAGGAGGAGGAGGAGGAGGAGGAGGAAGGAGGCATAGTTATGTCACACAGAATGCACGTAAACAATAGTTGTCAGGTACTTCCAATGAATCAATGTGTTACTTTTTGTGTGTATAAAGTCACTTAGGAATAAGAACATAAGAACATAAGAAAAGAGGGAAGCTGCAAGAGGCCGCTAGGTCTATATGAGGCAGTCCCAGTGTGCTTAATCTACCTAATTCCATCTATCTTCCCCATCCATGAATTTATCTAACCTTCTTTTAAAGCTCCCTGTAGACTCAGCCCTGACTACGTGCCCACTGAGACTGTTCCACTCATCAACCACTCTGTTTGAAAACCAGTTCCTTCCCATTTCCTTCCTAAACCTGAATTTTTCAAGTTTAAACCCATTATTTCTGGTTCTGTTCCCGCTACTGATCCTAAGAACTACATTCATGTCCCCTTTGTTAAAACCCTTATACCACTTAAATATTTCTATCAGGTGTCCTCTTAACCTATGTCTCTAAGGAATGCAGACTAATTTTTTGTCTCACTGCATAGGAAATATTCCTCATTCCCTGTATCTTTTAGTCATCCTCCTTTGCACTGACTCCAACAGAGCTATGTCCTTCCTGTAATGTGGGGACCAGAATTGTACTGCATAGTCAAGATGTGGACTGACCAGTGCCAAGTATAACTTTAGTATTACTTCGGGACTCCTGCTTTTAACACTTCTAAAGATGAAACCTAATACTCTATTCGCCTTATTTCTGGCCTCGATACATTGCTTCCTTGTACCGAGATCAGAGCTAACTATGACTCCTAAATCTTTCTCATACTTGGAACTTCCTAGTGTCACGTTATCTATTGTGTACCTATTGTTTGGATTATCTCTACCACGCTCAGCACCCTGCACTTGTTAATATTGAACTGCATTTGCCATCTATCTGTCCATTCCTTCATCCTATCCAAGTCAGCCTGTAAATCCTTGGCATCCGAATCAGACCTAATTAATCTACCTATCTTTGTGTCGTCCGCAAATTTACTGATATCACTATTAATTCCTCTATCCAAGTCGTTGATATATATTAGAAATAATAATGGCCCTAAAACTGAGCCTTGTGGCACCCACTAACTACTTCTCCCCACTCGGAATTCGAACCATTAATTACTACCCTTTGCCGCCTGCCGTCTAATCACGCTTTAATCCAGCCTAATATTCTACCCTCTATACCGTGTGCTTTGGAATGCGTCACAACTGCTTTTGTTGAACGCACTGCCAAAAAATTAACAAAGCAGCATGTACAGCACAATCCTATCTCACGAGATTTACTCTTTTTATCGTTCTTTCTTCTTTTTCTAGATAAGAGACTATAAGGAAAGTGTTGTGTTTTGTGACTTGAAGCGGTGCACAAAACATGCAAGTGCAGTGATTCGCCTAGTAAACCTTGAGTGACAGCGCACAGAAGTCATGGTTCGTGACTTGCTTAAAAGAGAGGGGAGGGGTTACGCCTGAATAGAGAAATTTTGCGTGTTTCCTCATGCATTTCGATATTAAGCAAACCTAAAAAAGAACTACTTAGATGCATGCGTGCGCTGAGGAATGTTGTGTGACCTCGAGCCTCGCGACCTTGTGAGGATATAAGTTGGGAAATTGAGAGGCGTAAGAGAGGCACGCACAGGGATTTTTAAGAATAAGAAGATTGGAGCTTTCTTCGCTCAGGAAGATAAAATGATGACATTAAAAGAATTTGGAGAAGACGCAAGTAAGATGGAATAAAATTCAGTAACCCATCTCATGTATTTCAAGCTACACAGACTTGCATGGTGCCCCGTGCTTCGGCTTCGCTCGTTGTGGTGGAGGGGTAGGGGAGAGGAGTGGTCGTGAAGAAGGTTGCCGACGAGAAAGAGAGAGAGAGAGAGAGAGAGAGAGAGAGAGAGAGAGAGAGAGAGAGAGAGGGAGGAGAGAGAGATTCTTTCCTACGCATCTACCCACTAAACTGATTCTTTGTTTACATTTGATTTTCTTCTTTGAGAATTGTTGCTAAAAATTAAACTTTGGTTAATTCAAGCCCCTCCACTCTTCGTCTTCGAATTCTTTCTAATCCTGTATTCCTAAAATTCTTTGCTCGCAAGTATACATACACCGCTACATTCCATTCGCTTAGTGCGGTGTAAAACTGCCCACATTCACCCACACATAAAGACAAGGCGTCACTGTAATCCCTGAAACTATTCTCTTATTACCTTGACTTCACGCTCCACCAAAGCTTTTATAAAACTGATCCGTAAAACTAGTCATATCTGCTCACCGATGTTCCTTATGTGGCCTTAACTTCCTTGCTTTGTCAGTCTGTTTGTATCATTATTGATTAAGATGTTTTGGGATAACAACGGTCAATGAGGAGTTTTCCTTTCTTTATCACAATGATAGAATTTGGATTATATAATAAGTTACATGATATCGAACTGTTACCTTTATCCTTTTCAGAAATGGGACGCATTCTTATCTTGCGTTTTTGGTGTGATTATATGATTTTATTCACATTAGAAAGGGTGTATGGAGGTCAGAAGATTAGTGGCCAGAGTCTTCACCGTTTTAATCCCCCCATAAGTTTCTGAAGCTGCATAAAATCATCAAATAGTAAGCAGAATGAATATGAAAACCTGTCATGGCACTGAAGTGATTAATGTCTTGTTCTTTCTTTTTTTTTTTTTTTTACATTTTTAGAAACGGGTAGAATATCGATAAAAATATAAAAAAAAAAGCTGTGTAACACCGAAGCTTTGTCTCTGTGTACTTGTCTACTTGCTGCTGTGGTTACAGTTCGTGTTGGTAGCATGTCAGAAAGCGAGCCCCTCTTTCTATCTTTCAGTGGCCGTGTTCCCTCAGGTTAATGTTCTACTATTCATAAGTGATGTCATTCGTACCTTGCCTGTTCCTTGTCTCACGCCTCCCTGTACTCTAAAGATAGAAGGAAGAGGAGAGAGTAGGAAGAAGAAGAGGAAGAGGGGGAGAAGAAGAAGGAGGAGAAGGACAGAAGAGAGAGGAGGAAGGCAGAGATGGAGGAGGAGGAGGCAAGATATATAGAGAGAGAGAGAGAGAGAGAGAGAGAGAGAGAGAGAGAGAGAGAGAGAGAGAGAGAGAGAGAGAGAGAGAGAGAGAGAGAGAGAGAGAGAGAGAGAGAGAGAGAGAGAGAGAGACAGAGACAATCAGACAGACAGACAAAATTCTCTCCTATTATATATGACCGAAGTAAATTTGAGATTTTCCGGTATAGTTTTTTTTTTTTCTTGTTTTTATTAGTTAGTGAGTAGAAGTGAGGATAAATCATAGCACATAACAGAGGGAGTATTCGTATGTGTTGAAGTGTCATTCTATATAACCGTTCAGTCAGACACGAACAACTGCTTTAAAACTTCCATCTCGTTTTCTATTATTAGTTTACGCGCCATAAAGAATGAGTGTGTTGTGTGTGAATATTTTGTGAGTGATTTAACTAACTGCCTCTGACATTAAAACAATCTGTCAGTAGCAATTTCCAGTATTTTTTTTCTTATCTCTATTGTTTCATTCTTTATCTCTTATTAATTTTTAGCTGTTATTTTTAATCTTATTTTTTTTTATTTGCCGCGTTTATCTAATTTCTTTTCTTGTTTGTCTTATATATTGCACACTCTCACTCGCGCCTTTATTGTTCCTGATCTTAGGCATAATAAATCAATAAATCAATGTACTTACTTTTAACCTTTTTATTTCAACAAACATGGTGTAAATAAAAGAAAAAAAACGCTTTCATCATTTTATCGTTATTTCATTTGTCATCTCATTTCCACTTTCATTGTTTGCTGCCTACCTTTTACATTCACACCATATAACATTGTTGCTGCGGGGCCTCAGTACAATCATTTAAACAATCAATATATTCAACCTCTTTTTTGTACATTATTTTTTTATCTCACTTCCTTTCTCCTTGTTTGTTTTCTTATTTTTTCATCTTTGTCGCAATTATGACCTCGTTACTGTTCTTCTTTACAGTAAGTCAATCTATCAGTATCTTTACCTAAAAAATTGTTACTATGAATTGTATTTTTTTCAATATCGCCAAGGCGTGGCACTGAAAGCATCAAAGGATTACAGAACATGTTGTAGAAAGTTGAATTAAGAACGGAATTTACGTCTCTCTCTCTCTCTCTCTCTCTCTCTCTCTCTCTCTCTCTCTCTCTCTCTCTCTCTCTCTCTCTCTCTCTCTCTCTCTCTCTCTCTCTCTCTCTCTCTCTCTCTCTCTCTCTCTCTCTCTCTCTCTCTCTCTCTCTCTCTCTCTCTCTCTCGCTTCGTATATACATGAGATTAATTTCTTAGGCTATTCTTAGCGCCTGAAGATTTTAATTTCATATATATTTCCTAAGCTATTTTTTCCTCTTGGCATGTACACAAGAAGACTATCATTATAATTTACGTTTTTTTTCCTTCCTTTTGCTTCCTATGTACACAGGATTTTTTTCTGAAGAGGTTACTGTTCTAATATTATTCTTTTACTCCGTTGTATCATACTAAGCTATCTTTTTGCCTTCCTTCCCTCGCTCTTTCCTAATTAAGCTAATTAACAAGATCGGTGTCCGTGGCTAAATTTTTTTCATTTTCATATAAATCTTCCTTTTTACAATTATTTTTCCTAACAAATTAGTCGTTCATAAGGATTATTTCAAACCATTTTGCTCTGCCTTCATGAAATATATTAACCTTCAATGGAAATTACTTTCTTCATTAACTTGTTTGGAGTTTCAGTTTGCCAAAGGCGCACAGATCTCACCGTCATAAGAGGAGGAGCAGGAGAAAGAGAAGGAAGAGGGAGGAAGTGATGAAGAAGGCGGAGAAGGAGGAAGAGGAGGAGAAGGAGAAGAAAGAGAGAGAGGAGGAGAAAGAGGAGGAGGAGGAGGAGATGAAAGAGGAGAAGGAGGACGAGGAGGAGGAGGAGGAGGAGGAGGAGGAGGAGGAGGAGGAGGAGGAGGAAGAGAGGGGACGATCCTATCAATTAGAACTTCAAAACCGGAATTTCTACTGAGGGTCCGATTCTCAGCCATACTGACAGAATTAAGGAATATATAAAGGTATTCATTTTCTTTTTTCCTGCATTTAGAAATCATCTTTCATCACTGTCTCTCCGTAACTGATTCAACTTTCTCTCTCTCTCTCTCTCTCTCTCTCTCTCTCTCTCTCTCTCTCTCTCTCTCTCTCTCTCTCTCTCTCTCTCTCTCTCTCTCTCTCTCTTCATTTCCGATATTTTCTTAAATATTCCTTCCTTCTTTCCTTCTCCCTGTGGTATACAGAAAGTGTCCCTGTAACACGTATCCGTACATAATTATTTTTTGTAATTTTAATCCTTTCTTGTCTAGCCCGGCCTTGATAAGCAGAATTATCGATTTTTTAACTAACACGCCTCGCTTTGTCTCGAGAATTATCCACTTTTTATTGAACTGATGATACTAATATACATATTATTTATAAGTTTAGATCTGTATGCCATTCCATTTCAGAAGCGTACAAATTATATATGTATATATGTCTATTTTCAAAAGAGAAACTAAGAGAGGCAATAGATATAATAAACACATCAATAAAAAAAATCATAGCAGAGGAGTGGCGTAACACTATAGTCAATTGGAGCCATATTGTTAAGGTGACGGATTCAATAAATATAATTGGAGATGAGTTTTCCCTAACCAGTATGCATTGAGGAGGCTGTGATTTAGGATAATTCTACTAGATTTATATAGCATGCACCCACACACTAGTCCCTAAGGTCACACCTGAAGCAGGGTAGCAGTATATTAGACAAGCTGCAAGCAATAGCGGTGTTTTTGCGGCATTTTTTCTCTAGATTACATGGCAGTGTTTAGTAATTCAATACAAGTGAAGTAATTTGGTTAGATTATTTATATCAAAGAGAGCGAGTACATCCCACGAACTCTCTTAGTGCGTAGAATTAACATGACACTACTCAGTGAACATTATCAGCACGTGATAACACTAAAACTGAAAAGCTTTATGCACATTTCAGAGAATAGAAGATTCGCTGCGCCACGCCCTCTTCTGTATTCTTGAACCACGAGAAAAAAAAAATGAGCGAAGCTCCCTGAAGCATGAGAGAGTGTATCACCTGAACCGACGTAAGTCTGAAAGCACGTCGGAAGCAAAGCCATGTTAACCAGCAGCTCTGAGGACATATTTAGTAAAATGCATTGAGATTCCGAAGGCTCACGTTTCGTCAGGATAAAACGCAGTTCCTGAAGATAATTTTGATGAATTTTATCCCCATGTAGAATTCGTCATTATGTGAATGTTAAGTATATAGAAGCGTGTCATAGTTCATGGGATGGATTGACAGATTTTATGTGATATTGTTCGGTCTGCGAGTTTGAAAACAAGAACATATTCGTTACTGTCATTGAAAAACAGGATGACGGAAAGTAATGAGGGATTTTCATATTTGTCTTAGAGTATCTGAAACACTAATGAATGTGTCAGTATTCTAATATTATAGAACATAAAATGATAATAATAGCAACGTTTTCTACTTATCATATTGATTTTTTATAAGATATAAGCAAGAGGTTGTTGCAATATATATATATATATATATATATATATATATATATATATATATATATATATATATATATATATAAAACATTTCCAAGATCATCCATCCGCACATTCAGAAATGCCCAGTGCACAAGAGGTAGAAGGTATTTTAACT
>NC_059297.1:16745676-16760676 GCF_017591435.1 Portunus trituberculatus
CCTTATCTTCTTCCTCCTTCTCCTCCTCTTACTCCCTCTCCTCCTCTTCTTCCTCATCATCATCCTCATCGTCCCTCGTAGCCCGGGGTAATATGGTACCATAACCATTGTCTTATGAATTTCTTTCTTTCTTTTTTTTTTTTTTACATTTTCTCTCGCGGAGGAAGTAATATTTTTTGCCGTGTGTCCCTGGGCCGTAAGCAGGATGCCTGTTAAATAAATGAAAAACATAATTTTAACTTTACGTACATAGTTGCTTCTTCTGGGGCGAAAACAAACAGAGGTAGAATGCATAAGTAGATGAAGGTTGTGAGAGGAGGAGGAGGAGGAGGAGGAGGAGGAGGAGGAGGAGGAGGAGGAGGAGGAGGAGGAGGAGGAGGACAACAGCAACAACAACAACAACAACAACAACAACAACAACAACAACAACAACAACAACAACGAAGTAAAGAGAGACAGGAGGACAAAGTTACTCTAGAATATGAGGAGGAAAAGGAAGAGGGTCGGAAAATTAGGAGAAACAGATAAGAGGAATAAAAACAGGACAACAAAGCGGACGAGAAGAAGGAAAAATATAAAAAAAATCAAGAGACGAAAGACGAAGAATAAAAGAGAAAGCTAAGGACAATGGCGAATAAAAGGGAGATGAGACGTAGGCATAAGACAGAGGTGAAGATGGAGTAGGAAACGGAGGAGGAGGAGGAGGAGGAGGAGGAGGAAGGAGAGAATAAGAGAGAATAATAAGGAAAGAATAAGAAAGAATAAGAATAAGAAAGAAAGGTACAAAGGATCAGGAAGAAGCAGGCGGCAGCAGCAGAAGAGTGGTTCAAAATGAAGCGAACAAGAAAGAATCTCAACGGTAAGACCGCCTTCGGGTGAGTCCTGATCAAAAGGAAGTACCAGGGAAGGTTGGATTGTCATCTTTCAGGCTGAGTGAGTCTCTTGTTTAAGGAAGCGGCGGCGTCTGGGTGAAGAGGAGACAAAACACTACTGAAGGAGGGACCGACCCGCCTGGTGCTGGAGGGGGAGGAAGGAAGGAGGTGTTTAAAGAGACAAGAACCGAGGTCGAGAGCAGGAACCTAAAAGAGAAATTTGCCGCTAAAAGAAAAATCAAATGAGCAAAGAAAGAAATTTTGGATAAAAACGAGAACGAATGAAGACGGAAAGACTTGTTTGAAGAGACAAGAACTTAAGTCGAGAGAAGGAAACCAAAAGGAGAAATTTACCGTAAAAAAAAAACATCAAATGAGCTAACAAGAGGGATAATTTTGATGAAAACGTAAAGAAATTAAGAGAAGGACGGATGGAGGAAGGGAGGGATAGAGGGAGGGGACGCTTGAAAAGACCAGAACTCACGTCGAGAGCAGAAGTCTAAAAGGAGAAATTTACCGTGATAAAAAAGGACAAAAAAGGCCAAATAGGATAACAAAAGCTAATTGTAAACAAAAACTAAAACGAACGAAGAAGAAGGAGACAAGACGAGAGAAATTAACGGAACACTAAAAAGACGGACGAAGAGAAATGGCGCATTAAGGAGAATTAGAAAAAAAAAGATGAAGGAAAAATAAATGAGGCAAAAAAGGAGTCATTCTTTTGTGGGATATGTAAGAGAAGAATAAGACGTAAAAAAAGACTGACAGTGATGGAAAATATGGAGGAAGAGTCTGAATGTGTGTGTGTGTGTGTGTGTGTGTGTGTGAGAGAGAGAGAGAGAGAGAGAGAGAGAGAGAGTTCTTCAACCACTTAAAACTCCACAAAAACAATACAAAGACGAACTTTCGATATGTAGAAATTGTAGTCAACATCTAAAGTCTCTCTCTCTCTCTCTCTCTCTCTCTCTCTCTCTCTCTCTCTCTCTCTCTCTCTCTCTCTCAAAAGTAGAGGAGCGAAGAGCGGCCTGAAAAGCGAAGGATAACTTGTTAGGAAGATTAATATTGACAGTACTCACCCCAGTCTTCTTCCTTTCCTGGTGTGTAGGCGCGCAGGGGCGAGGTGGGCGTAGGCGTGTCTGGGCGGGGTGTGGCGGGATACGGTAGGAGCAGCAGGGAAGCTAATAACACCCACAGCCACCTCCACCACCGCCTTTCCTCCAGCCCACACGCCAGCCGCCACATCCCGCCCACTGCCACCCGTGTCCGCCCTGATGCTGCTTGGAGTCCGCTGCTCTTAGACGCCTCAGACTTTAGCGATGGTAGTGTGTTAGCGACTTCTCGCCCTCCGGTTCTTGTGGTGTTTTGTTTCACCTGGGATACTGTTAGTTCACTGTTGGTCCACTGTTACTCCACTTTCAGTCTGCCTTCGATTTTGGCTGTGTTATTTTCTTTCACTGATTTGGTAATATGTCCTCAGCTTTCAGTGTGTGTTGCAGGTAGCGCGACAGGGTTAGTATGCTGGTAAGTCTTTCCTTTTTTTGTTTCTCCCCGATCTGCCACACTCAGCCTTCCTCTGTCGCCTCTTATACACACTTGCAATTCTGTCCTCAGTCCCGAATTTCTCAGGTGAATTATTTCCACTCTAATAATTTTGCCACATGTTTGCGTTGTTGTCCTTTGGTTCTCGTGAAGTATCTGGAAAGCAAAACAAAACTAGAGGTTGTATGCTGCACATTGACTTTCTCCACTTCGGATCTACCCGAGTAAAGAGTTTAAAGCCGTTTTCCAAAGTCTGCATTACCACTTGGTTTAAGTGAGTGAATTTGCAACCTCAATATCTTTTTTTCAATTTGAACTTCTGCAGTTACGTGTTTTTTTCTCTCTTTGAGTGTGTTTTTGGGGGGGACTATTTTTTCCCTTGCGTTAACAAGAGTTTGTTGAACCGTGTTGTGTCTCTCAAGGGAACATTTTGTGTCTGTGAAGGAGGCAGATACAGACTCTGGCGCTCCTTTCTTACACTCTAGTGGACTCTTCCATTTCTGGCTATTGGTTTAGACGTGAGATATTTGGTGTACTTTTATAGCTATGGCGGCTCCCGCTTCTTCTATAACTGCTAACACCACTTCTGCTGCAGTTACCGCTGCAGCCACCATTACTTCACCATTATTATAAAGCCTTCGTTTACTTCCAGCGCTGCTCAGCCCGTGTCGAGTCACTCGCTGTCACTTCAACACGTCTCTTCCTCTTCACTTTTACCTCCTTTATTTAGATTTCTTCAAGCACGTTAATTGCCATCTGGCCTCCTCCAGCCCTGCCATTGCTCTCGCCTCTCACTTCTACCCTCTCAAGGCCACAGCTACACTGCGCCCTTCCTCCACATCCACGCTCACGTCCAATTATCCACCCACTACCCCCTAACCATTTTCTTTTCTCTCAACTGACCCTAACTTAAATTTTTACAAGCTATCACTGCTCCATTTTACACTCAACAACTCCCTCCCCCTGACCAGCACTTTCCCCTCCTATACAAACCTTACGTATCGTATCTCCATTCCTCCCATTCCTTTCTTTTCTCTTTTCCTAAACTCCTTTTTTATCTTCTCTCCACTTACGTAGCAGAAACCATCACGCCACCACTACCACCATCGTCACCACCATCACCACCACCATCACCACCAGCACCAGGCCCTCTCACACCCTCATCTTTGAAAAAACCTTCACTCATTAGGACTTTTTTTCACGCTGCATTAAGCTCAAAGTATTCAGTTTTACGGGGTCGCCTCCTGAGTGTGATATTAAGCTGGGGAGAGTCGTGCTGGGTGGCTGGCTGGTCGGGCGGGTAGTAGGTGACGTTCGGCTCGCTTCTCGCTTGCTCCCTCTCAGACGACTGGCTCTGTGTGTGTGTGTGTGTGTGTGTGTGTGTGTGTGTGTGTGTGTGTGTGTGTGTGTGTGTGTGTGCGTGCGTGCCAGCGCTCGGGACCCACACAGTCATAAGTATGCAGATTGTTTGCTATAAAATTTACATTATATATCAGGAGGCAGCTTTATCGGGGGAAGGTTTACTACTGTGGCTGCTTGACTCTATCGCGATGAGGGGTTAAGGAGGCCGAGGGACGGACACCCACATGGGAGAGTATTAAGAAGCTGGGAAGGAGCGAGGGAAGGAGTGGGTGGTCATTAGCGGAAGT
Organism: Portunus trituberculatus; assembly: GCF_017591435.1. NCBI lineage: Eukaryota > Metazoa > Arthropoda > Malacostraca > Decapoda > Portunidae > Portunus > Portunus trituberculatus. Next base: position 16,749,737 of record NC_059297.1, read on the forward strand.
GATGAATGAATAGCGAGAGATATGGCCAAGGGAGGTACTAGTGGTGAGGGGTGGGAGGCAATGAGCTAGTGGGTGGTGATTAGAAGAGACGAGTGATTGGTGCGTGGTATGGATATTGGAAATTAAAGTAGGTGAGTATCGAACGGGAAGGATGATTAGGAACGGTCTGAAGTAGCGGTGGTGATGGTGGTGGTGGTGGTGGTGGTGGTGATGGACGGGGGTGAAGGAGAGGCAAGTGGGTACAAGAGTTACGGAGAGAGAGAGAGAGAGAGAGAGAGAGACTGTGTGTGTGTCTGTCTGTCTGTCTGTGTGTTTGCAGTTATTGGAAGGAAGACATGGCGGTGGCGTGGCAAGGCAGGAGAAGGAAAGAGGAAGGCATGCCAAGGTAAAGTAAGGCAAGGCAAGCGAAGCAAGGCAAGGCAAGGCAAGGCAAGGGTAAGCGTCACGTGCGTTACATTCACTACTATGCCTCGCCTTACTTTGGTCTTACTTAGTGTGTCATAACTTTCTTAAACACTCCATTATCGAAAACGTATCATGTATCTGCGTTTTAAATTTTTTGCTCTCTCTCTCTCTCTCTCTCTCTCTCTCTCTCTCTCTCTCTCTCTCTCTCTCTCTCTCTCTCTCTCTCTCTCTCTCTCTCTCTCTCTCTCTCTCTCTCTCTCTCTCTCTCTCTCTCTCTCTATATATATATATATATATATATATATATATATATATATATATATATATATATATATATATATATATATATATATATTCTTTGTTACGAATTTTTATAGCCTGGTTTTGCACCGTTATAGAAAACAAATACTTACAGTTTTACGTCATGGGTTCTTTTTAATGTATGAAAAAAAAATGATAAGAAATGCGCTGTATAGATTCATAATTTAACCTTTAATTCTCCAAAAATAGACACTTCCACTTATCTTTCTCATTTTTATATTTTTTTTATTTTACTCTCTCCACGACGAGAGAGAGAGAGAGAGAGAGAGAGAGAGAGAGAGGAAGAAAAATCGTGAAAATTAAGAAAGCGTTAATTAGGGGGAAAAATATTTGGGGTAAAAATCTGCACAAGAACTGGCGGAGGAGTCGGGAGGAGTCCTCATTACGGGAAAAATAGTTAATTCCACGTGTTTTTCTTTAGCATCCCACGTCCTGCGGCGGCGAGCACCGGTCTGCCTGCACGGCGCCGCGGGGATGCTGCTGCTGCCTCGGGGCCTTGCAGGAGGGAGGGAGGGAGGGAGGCAACCAAGATTATATGTGATAACTAAGTCTCTCTTTTATATCCTTTCCATTCTCTTTCTCGTATTTTTTTCTTTTCTCTTCTCGCTTCCCTTCTCTCTCTCTCTCTCTCTCTCTCTCTCTCTCTCTCTCTCTCTCTCTCTCTCTCTCTCTCTCTCTCTCTCTCTCTCTCTCTTCTCTTAGCGTTTATTTTCCTGCCTTATCTTCTCTTCTGTTCTTTTCACTTTGCTTCCATGTTTCTCTTTCCTTCTCTTCTCTTCCCTTCCCAACCTTGCCCTTCTTTTCCTTCTCCCTTCCTTTCCCTCATCTTCTCTCTTCTTCCTTCTCTTAACCTTACATCTTTACTCTCTCTCTCTCTCTCTCTCTCTCTCTCTCTCTCTCTCTCTCTCTCTCTCTCTCTCTCTCTCTCTCTCTCTCTCTCTCTCTCTCTCTCTCTCTCTCTCTCTCTGTTCATTATCATTTTTATCATCTCGAGAAAAAAAATGGTCGAGTGCTGGACTTTATTTATTTCTGCTTTTTTTTTTCTTTCGAGGAGATGTTTGTAAAGGTTGAAGTCGAGTGTTGGAGGTACATAAGTAGGAAAGTGGTGGAAGACCGTAGAGTGGCAGGAGGAATGTCAACGGAACACACAGACAGGTGGAGAGAGTGAGGAATGAATGAATGAATAAGTAGTAGTGATGTAAAGAAAAAAAAATAAAGCAAGACGAGGAAAAGGAAAAATATAATCAGGAATATCTAGTAGGGCTGTATTGTAGAAGCACTTGAGTTGAGAAGGGAGAGGTTGTGAGGATATAGAGGGGAAAATGACTTGGTGTTTATTGCCGGTGTTTTAGTTAGTACTGGTGGAGGTTGAGGGGAGAAAAGTAATGGGAAACCAGGTAGGTGTAAAGTCTAGTGGAATATTATAATTGATGTCCTTAAGTATAGAACGAATGGTTAGAAGGATCTACTGAGAAAAATTACTAGGTTTTTATAAGCAGGTTTTTTTTAGTAAGTAATGGTGGATCTGGTGTGAGTTCCGTTTTACTGGAGGAAGTTCAATTTCAAATGCTTTAATCGTACCGCAAAAGTACAGTAGTGCGTTGAAGTAAGTTAATATATACAAGTAAAATAGAGATGTAAACCATGTATAGTAAAAAAATAAAAGATAAAAACATTTATTGCCTGAAAAGGAGTGCTGGAGATAGTGGAGGAATTAAGCTCACAAGTGGAAATATTAAAGCTCAACAGTGGAATACGAAAAAAAGAAAACCTTTTGTGGTAAAAAAGTTTCATTGATGGCGGACAAAAAGAATCAGTGATGAAATAAAAGAAAAGTAAAGTGTTAGAGAATAAAGTTTAGAGGAGATAGGAAAAATCAGTGATGGAAGGAAAAAAGATTCACTGATAGCGGAAGGAAAAAAAAGTTCAGTTAAGGAATACAAAAACCAAAAGATTTAAAGTGAAAAAAAGAGTTTAGTGATAGAAGAAAAGTTGAATTGTAGTTTGTAAAGGAAAGTTCAGTGGTGGAAATAAAAATTTATGGTCGAGGTGGAAGAAAAAAAGTTCAAAAGAGGAGTAAAGTTCAGTGTTAGAGGAGAAAGTTCAGCTGTAGAGAGAAGTCGAGGTGGAGAGGAAAGCGACGTAGTCAGGTGAAGCAATTAGTACTAACAAGACCTCCTCCTCCTCCTCCTCCTCTTCCTCCTCCTCCTCCTCCTCCTCCTCCTCCTCCTCCTCCTCCTCCTCCTCCTCCTCCTCCTCCATCCCTCTAAAATCTTCCTCCGTTCCTCCATTCCTTCTTCCCTTCCTTTAGTTTTCTATTTCCAATCATCCTTATACCTTCTTTCATTCTTCTCCTCGATTTACGTCTCCGTCCAATTTATGACCTTCTTAACTTTGCCATTCTTATTACCTCTTCTTTTTCCTCCTCCCGTTCCACCTCCACCTCCTTCTCCTACATCTTCTCTTTTTTTCTCTCTCTTTCTCATCCTTTTCTTCGTCGTCCTGATATTTTTCCTCTTCCTCCTCCTCCTCCTCCTCCTCCTCCTCCTCTACCTTTTTCTAGAATAATTCACAGGTAGGAGAATAAGGAAGTCGAAGATGAATTAGTCTGACTGGAAAGACAAGCATAACACAATGAAAAATATACAGTAACATGAAGAGGAAGTAGTGAATAAAATGTAAAATAAAGTCAAAAATATATATATACCAAAAATACGAAACGGGAAAGAAAACAGAGAGGGAAAAAGGTGAAGCTGGAATGAGAGAGGAAGCTAGAATGATGATCGTAATGATAATGATAATGGTTATTGTGATTATGATGAGAGAGAGAGAGAGAATAACAGCCAAATTACGAAACAGGGAAGCAACAGAGAATAAAATATGAGATTCAGCAAAGAAAAAGAAGTAAAAAAAATGAGTTAGGGGAGACGAATAAGTAAAAGAAAAAATAACGAGGAAAAAATCAAGGGAAAAGATAAGCACACGAAACGGAGAAACAAGAAGACGATGAAGAAAAAGAAGCATAAATAAATGAGAAATGGGGTTGCAGAGAGAGAGAGAGAGAGAGAGAGAGAGAGGTGAAGAAAATATGAGGGAGTGATACAAAAAGAATGATAAATATGCAAAACGAAGAAGCAACAGGGAGAAATAGAATTGGAAGCAAGGGTGAGAGTAAAGACTAAGGAGATACAGAATGCATAGGAAGAAGAGGAAAAACAGAACACGATAAGAGGAGGAAGAAGAGGACATGAAAAGGCAATAACAAGCACACGAGACGTAGAATCGAGAGGAAGGAAAAGAGGAGACGAGTGGGATTAGAACAGCAAGCCAGAGAGAGAGAGAGAGAGAGAGGGGGGGACAGAACAGGAGAGGGAACCAGAGACAGAGAGAGAACATACGATCACCTTCAAATGAGCTCCGGTGCAGGTCAAGTTCGGCAGTTGCTATCGATCTTTACCTGTCTATCTTACCTATCTCTGTCCCCACTCCTGCGTCTCTCTCTCTCTCTCTCTCTCTCTCTCTCTCTCTCTCTCTCTCTCTCTCTCTCTCTCTCTCTCTCTCTCTCTCTCTCTCTCCGAGTTATTTTTTACTTCCTATTCTTATTTTTCTCTTTTGTACTATCTGCTTCCCTCTGCTTCTGTGACTTGCTTCTCTCTCTCTCTCTCTCTCTCTCTCTCTCTCTCTCTCTCTCTCTCTCTCTCTCTCTCTCTCTCTCTCTCTCTCTCTCTCTCTCTCTCTCTCTCTCTCTCTCTCTCTCATGCAAGAGAGAAGAAAGAGAAAGTAGGCAGAATTATGTAAGCGTTCATTAGAGAAAATATTTGTGTAAAAATTTTATTCCTCGTATCTCTCTCTCTTCTTCCCGTCTGTGTCTCAGTTTCCTCGCCTTTGTGTATCTTTCTCTCTCGTTTCTGTGTCTCTCTTTACTACCTGTGTAGCTCTCTCTCACTCTTTCTCGCTCTTATTCCTCTCTTCCCGGCGTCTTTTTCTCTCCCTTCGTCTATATCTTTCCCTGCTAGTGCCAGTGCTTCTTTGTTCGCCTTTTCTCTCTCCTTGTTTTGCTCTCCCCATCTCCTTGTCTTTTGTCTTTATCCCAAGCTGTCCTGTCTGCACCCATCTGTCTGCGGCAGCCCTCAAGCTCTCATTGTCCTCGCCTCTCCGGGTCTCAGCAGTTAATCACTTCAATTAGAAATGAGGAACAGCGTATAATTGTCCCCAGTACGTCACACTGCTGCAGGTGTCATTAGTCTTGCCTGCTAAATACATGTATTGCTGTATTCTTAGAAGAATGAATATTTACTGTCGCTACGTGCCTACACACACACACACACACACACACACACACACACACACACACACACACACACACACACACACACACACACACACACAGACACACAGAGAGAGAGAGAGAGAGAGAGAGAGAGAGAGAGAGAGAGAGAGAGAGAGAGAGAGAGAGAGAGGGAGAGCGGGGATGGGGGGAAAGAGCGATTGTGCAGAAATATTGTTTTCCAAGTACAGCAATAGATAAGTTGAATGCATTACCAAGGAAGACTTCACGTAAAATGTGGCATTAAAAGGCAGAACATTACTAGCTTGATTCACTCCCAACAAAAATAAATCAAATGAAGAAAAGATATATAAGTGGAGGAATATCTTTCACACACACACACACACACACACACACACACACACACACACACACACACACACACACACACACACACACACACACACGTACTAGTTCAGTTCTTTCGTTCATGCATATGAATTTCGTTTTCACCTGCCATTTATGTTTTGGCGGTCTGAAACTCACCGGAATTGATTTTGGTGGTTTTTTGGGGGGAGGTCTCTCTAACCGACGTTTGTAAAAGGAAAAGTTTTGAAATTTTGGGAGATGGCAGTCAGTCAGCGTCCCCGAGCCCGCTGTGGTGCTACCCCGCGTGCCACTGACGAGACAGGACTATTGGCCACCACCTCAACACACAGGAGCATTTTGACCATTTGTATACACTCCTATAGCTATCATACCGCTCCCCTTTCGTCTCCCCACACCCTGCCAGTCACGCTCTGCCACTCGCCAGTCAACAACCAATCAGATATTGCTATTTGTGCTTTGCTTGTTGGTAAATTGCAATTGCTAATATTTCGACCTTAGCTAGACACTTATAGTAATTAATAATTGGTGATGGAAACTGCCAATGTGATAATTTACGGTTGAGGCCACTTCACCTCTGCGGCCACACACACACACACACACACACACACACTGCGTAGTGTAGTGGTTAGCACTCGACTCACACTCGAGATAGTCCGGGTTCGAGTCCCGGAGGCGGCGAGACAAATGGGCAAGCCTCTTAATGTGTGGCCCCTGTTCACCTAGCAGTAAATAGGTACGGGATGTAACTCGAGGTGTTGTGCATGGTCTCGCTTTCCCGGTGTGTCGAGTGTGTTGTGGTCTCAGTCCTACCTGAAGATCGATCTATGAGCTCTGAGCTCGCTCCGTAATGGGGAAGACTGGCTGGCTAACCAGCAGACGACCGAGGTGAATTACACACACACACACACACACACACACACACACACACACAGATTGCAGTCTAAGCTGACGTTACTCGTTACTCGCCTCGTTCATCCACCATAAAGCCTTCACGAATTCACAGCATCTTAGCAGGAGTTTAAAATTTCATGCACCAAAAAATAAGATGAGAAAATGAGCCAGTGCCGAGTTTATCATGCATGAGCCAAGTAATCACAGTGTTGGCGGCGGATCAGGCAAGGCAGACAAACAAGAGAGGCTACCTGGGAGTAATGATGAAGTGTACGGCACAATTTCACCTCGGCTATGTTCCCTTGATTTCACCACCGCAGAATCCTTCATTTAGAATTGAAACCTAATTATTAATGAGACGCGGAGAAATTCTGCCTCAATTCCTTCCATTCCACTCCCCTCAAATTCATATTTACGCTTCAAAGACTCCACAACATCTGATGGAAGAAGGAAAGACGGAAAGAAGGAAAGGGACACGTGTCAGCGCAAGACAAGACGTTCCCTTTCTCTTCCCTTCCTCGTCCTGCCTGTACCTTGCGTCCCCGTACGTAATTGGGTGAAGAGAACGCTGGTTTTAGCTCCATTATGCAGAATTTGTAAGGGTTTTATTGCAAAGGGCAGCTAACAACACTGGTTTGGCTGTGTGTAGATGTCAGTATTTTTACTTTAATTCTCACCGTCTGATTTTATTTGCTTTGTTGCAGCGAGTTCACCTACAACCGGAAATTAAGGTATTGCAAAAGGTGCTCGTTAACTCCCCATGTACCTGTGATTCGCTGTTTTGTTCCCTTTTCTTCTATTTTCATGAGTTTGTCTGCCTGTGCGTTTCTGTCTATCCGTTTGTCCGTTCATCTTTCTGAAAGTGTATGCTTGTGATTCTCTGTTTCTCTTTATATTTACCGGCATTTTAGTAAGTATATACCTTACGAATTTTATTATTTTTGTAATGAAATAAAAACACTGTCTAAGGTTAAAAAAATAAGGTCCATGTAATGTCGGGTCCATTGAGAATTACAAACACAAAAGTTAAATAATGCAGAATAAGTGTCTTCAAACCTCCATCTTGAAAGAGTTCAAGTCATAGGAAGCAGGAAACACAGAAACAGGCTGGGATTTCCAGAGTTTACCAGAGAAAAGGATGAATGTTTGAAAATAATGGCTAACTCTTGCATTAGTGTGCTGTAATCGTTGTAATTGTCATGTTAACAATTTTGCATTAATCTGTCTCATTATTTCTTTTTACGGCAAAAAAAATTAACATCCCATTTAAGCTTCGGGCTGCTTGTGGGAGAGGGGGGCTTGACGTCATTACTTTCTCTAGAATCTGAAAATGCACGAAACCACGGAGGCAAGTTTCTCTCTCTCTCTCTCTCTCTCTCTCTCTCTCTCTCTCTCTCTCTCTCTCTCTCTCTCTCTCTCTCTCTCTCTCTCTCTCTCTCTCCGTATATCTACCTAAATACCTATCGTTCTTTGTCTACTAACCTTTGTATGTACTCAATGATAACAACAAACCATTGGATCTTTGCCAGCCAATCTGTACCAGTACATCCCAACCACATTCCATCCATCGATTTCCTATGTAATCTATCTACAACTCACTCTCACCATGGCCTCTCCCTCCCTATCTCTCTCTATTCACCTCACTCATATACATTTAGATCGTGTCTCCCCCTCTCTTCCCATCAGTTTCATGCACTACACACCTCAATCACATCTCCACATTATCCATCTTCCCCCTATACCTATCTATATTTGGCTTATAAATGTATTTAAATCACCGGCCTTGCTCGCTTCGCCTTAATTGCCACTGTTAGTTCAGGTGTGCCGGCGTGATGGGACAGACAGGTTAATTACTCAAGGGTGGCATTTTTATCTCGAGCTTTCCGGCGAGCGAGGAGCAGCAAGGAGGGTGCGGAATTTTAGTCTGTCGTAAACCTTCTGCTCACGATGAAGAAGAGAATTACTGGGTATACTACCACTCAAGCAAGCATTGGGTACACGTGTCTATCTCACTACATATCTACCTATCCATCTACCGGAAATTATCTCGTAACCTTGGAAGGTTCGCAGTTTCATCTTATCCTTATGCGTTTTTTTTTTTTTTTTTTAGTTATTATTCCTGGTAAGTGTTTTTTTTTTTTAGGGAAGTTGGAGTTTTTTTCTGGTCTTGTTGCAAAAATTTGTATTTCGTACGTTGGATGTTTTTTTTTTTTTATAACACTAGTGTAATCAATAAATTATCTGTGCATCATCTGTGTGTGTGTGTGTGTGTGTGTGTGTGTGTGTGTGTGTGTGTGTGTGTGTGTGTGTGTGTGTGTGTGTGTGTGTGTGTGTGTGTGTGTGTGTGTGTGTGTGTGTGTGTGTGTGTGTGTGTGTGTGTGTGTGTGTGTGTGTGTGTGTGTGTGTGTGTGTGTGTGTGTGTGTGTGTGAGTGCGCGTAGAAATAAGGAAAAGAAAGTAAGTGCACATCATCTAATCATTTTTTTCTACGAAGTTTATCAAATTTCTGTCTTTACTCGTATGTAAATTTTCAAAACAATTTATAAGAGATTGTCGTGATTTCTTTCAACTTTTTCTAATATCCTTGACGAGTATATATGATTATGGTATTTTCATTTCTTTCATATTTTATCATTATTTAATACCTCACTTGGCTTTCTGCAGCACGTTTGCGACACTTCATTAACTCTCTGGAGTTTTTCTCATTCTCACATCTTTCTTTCCATCTCCCTGCATTGCTTTAATCTTTCTTTATTCTTTTCATTTAAAACCACCTTTACTTCTTATTTTACTTTACAATGTTTCGTCTTTTCTTCATTTTCTTCTCTTTTGTTCTGAGATCTTATTCTTATCCTTCCTTTTTACTCCTTTAAAAATCACCCATTCTTTCTCTTTGCAGTATTCCACGGTTTTCCTTTCTCATTTCCTCCATTAAAATCACACGTCGGATCTTGGAAGGAATAATGGAGGTGAGGATCAGAGTTCGTGATGCTGCTCCTGAGCTTGTTCCACCGGAATACCAATCAGTATCTGGTACCGTGGGAACACACTTTGCCTCCTCCACCACCACCACCAATACCAATACCACGGAGCCCGCCAACGAGTAACAGCACAATCACCAACGAAGAAAACACTTGCCCACTTTCTACTATTAGCTGATAAACGTGACACTACTGATAATATAAGAAAAATAATCTCTCTTAAGGAAGTAGGAACAGATATATCACTACTAACGTCTCGGAGTCTTCAGCGCAAAGGATAGTGGTGATACCACTATGTATGACAGGAATGATAAAGATGATTATATTTTCCAAGACTTCATTGACATCATTGACATTTTTCTTTTGTTTCCATTTTGCCTTACAGCACGTCCTCTCCATCACCAGCCTTCATTCTCACTTCTAATGCCATCATTACTGACATGATAGTCTTTTCCTTTTCTGTACTATTATCTGTTATCACCACCACCACCATCACCACCTACTTCACCGCCAGTTTGTACCATCAATATCACTATACTTAGAATGGCTTATGTGTTTTTGATCTTCACTTATCACCTCCAATACCACTATCAGCAGCAGCACAAACACCAGCAGCACCATCAATGACAAAACAACATGCCCAACATTCACCCCTCAAGTACCCTACATACACACACAGCAGCAACTTCACCACACCTTGGCCACCACACACCCCACTTCACTATGAACACAGCGAAAGGGAAAGAAAAGTCAACAAATAAATCACGAGGCAAGCACTTGAGCATCACCACCACGACCACCACCAACACCACCAGAACCCCTACCAATACTATCACCACCACCAAAACCAAGCAAGGTATCTCAGCTGCCAAAAAAAAACCATATAAATGCTCTTAAGGGTGGTTAGTTAGAGTAATTCTCAACTAATTTTGGTTCTACAAGTCGTCTTAATTTCCCTTTTTAAGAAATGTACTTGAATTTTATTACAGTTTGGTCTTAGCTTGGAAAGAGGAGTGACGAATGTGGTGCCCGGTGACGGTTGGCTAGCAGGAAGAAGTCTTGTGTATGATAAATTATGCTGTGAACGTGTAAAACGAAGGAGTAATAATGTTTAATGGCACGTTATTCATGCTTGATAAACGTATTAAGTTTAACAGGTTACTTCCCCCTTCTTGTGTTTTTGTTTGCTACTGAGACATTATTACCTGTGTTATACCAAAAACCTAAATGTGAGACAACACTTTTAATGGAATCGCGGGCTTCCTTGGCCATGAAGGTTGTTGTAGCGCTTTAAAGATTATTCCTGGAAAATATCAACACGAAGCTAAGCTAAAAACATGTTTCCTTTGAGAAGTACATAATAAAAGGATGGTTCAAACACCAGTTCCTTGAGCAACGTAAAATGCACAAAGCTCAGCATTTGTTTCCTTGAAAGGCAAAGCGCATGAAACACCAACACAACACAAAACTTCCGTTCTCCCTCACCAGGAGGATCTAGCTCCCTTCCCCTTTTTCACAGCGACACTGAAAAGGCTGGTTTTCTTTTGTTTATTTACAAAAGGGGCCACGAAATATCTCCTAATTGCAGAACACATCTCTTTTTCTTAGTTTCCTTCCCCAGTCCGAAGCAATATGCCGCTGTGCTCGTAATTCCAGAGGCAATAAAAAGGTATTCTTCCTGAAACA